>NW_010258729.1:22137-22403 GCF_000690775.1 Eurypyga helias
CCCGTGCCCTGCAGAGGAGAGAACGCTTCCGACGGCAGCTAAGTATAAATCGTGGGGGAGTGAAAGCTGGTTGGAGACATCCTCCCCGGAGCTGAGCTTCCTTCCTCGCTGTTTACACACTGGTATCTAGGCAGATCCCAGAATAGACCTGAAGATGAGCTGTCGTTCTGCATTAAGGTCACTTGTGCTCCAAACTGTCCCGGACGTTTCTGTCCCATCTTGCAAGATCGGCTGCCTGTGCCAAGGACACTGTGCAGAGGGGAGGG
>NW_010258729.1:22444-26292 GCF_000690775.1 Eurypyga helias
CTGCAGAGGCTTTCATGGATTTAGAGTCTATCCAGTCCTGAACTGCCTGTGGAGTGCTCCTGAGCAAGATACAAGATAAACCCCTTGTACATCTTGATAGCATTTACTTGCTCGAGAGCTGGTTTAGCAGATTACATCAAGGTCAAACGCCATCATTTCTCTTCCCCCAGCTCAGTGTCTCCAGATTGATTTGTGTAGAACGGGATGGATTTTGGCAGCTGGGAAGGGTCCTGCTCCACCTGCCCCGACCCCCAGCTGAGCATCCCATGGGGCCCAGCTATGAGAGCACCCCAAGCAACCATCCTGTGCTGACAACATTTCCAGCCTGCCATTACGATCATATTTTTGCTACTGCAACTCAGTAAATCCACAGAACTGATTGTAACTCGGTGGCGGTTTGTTTAGCAGTCCGGTGGCCTTAGGCGGCCAGGCTGCATTGCTGTGCTGCTGGGGGGGGAGAGGGGCTGCAGAGCTTCCAGCAATGAGTGCGAGCCACGAACCCCCAGCGCTCCGTGACTGGCTCCTGCATGGAAATGCACCAAAGGTCCTTGGGCAATTTCAAATCTCATCTTTCACCGTGATTTTCCCATGGTCCGTGGAGGTGGGAGAGCGGCTCTTTGCATTCAGGTTGGTATGGATACCAAAGTGCATCCTTGTGCTAGTGTCAGATAGGGAAACCTACTGCAGTCCTTCCTTAAGGATGAGAATACTCTGGTCTGCTCCACCTCTTTGGTTTTCCTAAACCCTTGCTCACCCCGGAGAGGCTGTGGGCAGGGAACTCACCTCTGTGGGCAGCATGCGAGAGGGGCTTCTACCCCCCCAGGAGGGAAGAGCTGGTGTTTCTCTTCCCGAGACAGGCACCTGGCCAAGTCGGCCAAGCAGGGAAGGGAGTGGGCAAGGGGCTGTGCTGGGGCTATGGGGGGTGTGGGGCAGCACTGAGGCATGTGGGGTGGGATGGGGGTTTGGCAGCACCAGGGAGGCAGCAGGCAGGGCTGGCAGCCTGCATCTCAGGGACATGCTGGAGCATCGCTCCAGTTTGGGGGTGGCGATGCAATCTGGTAAGATGGTTAATCATTTCTCTTTCTGGTAACGTGGAATATGCCCTTATTAATCACTGATGCCAGGGCCCTCCTGTGCCTCCATCTCTCTGCTCCAGCCTGGCTGCGTTGTTCGCTTCCCCTAAATACACATTTGCCCTTTACACACTAAGGCATGTTAAGTATCTCATTACAGAGTTGCTATACAGAGTGTTTTATTTCATGCTTTGTTAAGGACAGAATCATTTAAATGCATCCTGGCAAAGGATCTAATAAGAAATTAGTCAACTTTCTGAAAGCATAAAATATGTTTTAACAGCAACATCCGTTAAGAATTAGAGTTCACATGACAAACAATCTGCTAACACACCAGCTTTAAGGACTCAAGGTCCTGCAGGAACACTCTGACTGTCCCATTGTGAGCCAGTGTCCCACCGTGTCCCACTGTGTTCCACTGGCCAGCAAGCCCACTCCCCTCACCTCCTGGGGCTCTGCCACTTCCTCCTTGATGGACAACCCCATCTTTTTCCATAACGGAGAAACCGTTTTGCTGCACAGCACTAAATCAAAGAGCTGAGCTGTGGCCAGACCGGTGGCAGTGTGAGAGTAGCTGCTGGCTCCTCATCCCGGGTTTGGGCTGGGAGAGGAAGCCTAGAGCATGCAAGAGCCTCGCAAAACTTGTTAGGGAAGGAGAGTTGATGCTGGCACTGCCTTGGGGACTGATTCTTCCCCATCACCCCATGGCAGGATGACCATGGAGGCCAGGCTCAGCCCAGGGGTGGGATGGAGAAGGAAGCAGAGACACTCAGAAATGAGTAGAGGGTACAGGGGCTCCCGGGCCACTCCACCAGCAGCTCACACGGGGACACCAAGACACCCAGCCTCCCCCAGAGGAGCCCCGAGGGGGATTATTCAGAGCTGACACAAGTCAGTGGTTGCAGATGATGTGTGTGAAATGCCTCCTAATATGCTAAGAGAATCAGCTAATGAATTTGCTGAACCACTGCTAATTAAAGAATTAATTTTTTAAGTGGCAGGAAACATAACGGGAGTGGCCAGGCAGCCCTTGGTAGCTGGGACTGTCCTGCCTGCCGCTGGGTCTGTGGCTGAAAGCAGGGAGCAGCGGCTTGGGGTGGGCACGGGCCCAGCCCCGGCTGTGCCGGGGAGCCGAGCTCAGGACCAGCCCAGGTAACTGCAGCTCATGCAAGGGCTTTCCAGGATGGAGGAGCAGGAGCAGCTCTGGGACTGCCCTGGCATGGCCCAGCGAGAGGAGAGGCGAGCTCCTCTGCAGCAGGGTGGGAGGTATCGCTTCACAGACCTGGACAAAAATACATCTCCATCCTTGGACAATCAGATTTTGGAAACTCCATCCTTCCTGCTAACTCTCCCAGCCTTTGCCTTGCCCTGTTGTGTTTCTTTATCATCTTCAATTCTTGCCAGAAACTGCTTTAATTTTCCAGAAGACGGAGCAAAGTTGACTTTGAGCAGGCTGCTTTTGCCCGTCCCACCTGCCCCGCAGGCAGCCAGGGATATCCCCCATCCCAGAGTGCATTCCCCAAGGGTGACTCTGGGCTGCTTTCGCTGCAGAGCAACCATTCGGAGCAGTGACCACTGCTTATCCTTGCGCAAGGTGCAGCAAGAATAACCGCTCGGTTATAAATGAAGCTGACAGGGACCCCTGGGACATTCAAGGCCATCCCATTGCCACTGTGGGTCCCTTTTCTCCCTGGCACTCGTGGAGGTGACAGTGCTGGGGTCCCTGGTCCGTCTGGGCAGACGCTCTCACCTCGCAGTGTGTAAGCCCGTGTCCTGTAAAGCACATCCAGCACATCCAAATAATGCAGGAGCTGGGTGTTATGCATGCAAGTCAGCTCCGAGCGAGCACACACCTCTGCAGAAAGCGGAGCGGGTACCTGAGTGTTTCCAGGATCAGTACTTAAATGTGGAATGAGAGGCACCAGTTGGATGGCACAAACACGCCAGGGGAGCCGCAGTGTGCCCAGGGATCATGAGCAGCATAACAAACAGACGAGCTCTTGCAAGCTGCCGAGGTGGGTTTATGGTCCCCTACAACTTTCTTCTCCATCAGGAGTCCTCTGTGCCAAACACTCGGGATGGGCAAGGAGAGCGCGTGGCTGACGGCAGCGTTCGTGTGCCCACGCCGGGCAGGAGGCACACAG
This sequence comes from Eurypyga helias, assembly GCF_000690775.1. NCBI lineage: Eukaryota > Metazoa > Chordata > Aves > Eurypygiformes > Eurypygidae > Eurypyga > Eurypyga helias. The sequence goes on from NW_010258729.1 coordinate 25,662, forward strand.
GCTCCCCCAGCCTGGGCAGCACCACGGAGCAAAGCCAGGCAAGCTCCTCGATGCTCACCCACTTCCTCAACTTCTTCCCAATTCTGCCCCAGCATTCACGCAATGAGCTGCAATGAGGTTACGATTATGATTAGGGCTGGGGAGCTAAAGCAGCTCATACCAGCAGAGCTCTCGTAAACCCACTGCACCGCAGTGTGCCCGGCACGGTGCTCACCGGCTGCATGACAGCCAGACTAATGCTAAGGCATCAGAAGCAGAAAGGCATTAAAAGCACAGAGTGATGTAAAGAGCAGTAGGACTCTAAGGGAACTGTACTCCCTCGCAGCAAACACCCTGCCGTGTCCCTGTGTTTCAGGTTTCACACCACAAGGCTCCTTTCTTCCTTTCCATTCTGGTCCTACCGTAATTACCAGAATGTGAAATGCAAAAAATCATGTTGAATATAACATAAGCATTGTGCTTTTGTTGAAAGTATCTGTAACACTTACTGTAATGAAGTGCCCAGGGAAAGCCAGGGGTTTATTGTGCTTTGCTGGCTGCTGCTCCAGTCCCCTGTCCCACAGAGACCCGGCACCGTGGCGGGCACATGTCCTGACTGCCCCCGCAGACATGTCACAGCAGCTCCAACCGC
>NW_010258729.1:26406-27414 GCF_000690775.1 Eurypyga helias
CCATGCCCAGCTGGACGACTGCCCAGGCCAAGGGCAGGGACCCCCTATTTTGGGGATTCAGACTCCAAACCCCCCCGGGGGTGCTGAGGGGGCTGGAATTACAGTCTTGAAGCACCGCACATAAAGCGCCTTCCCTGGCAACTGTTGTTTCCATGGAAAATGTCGACTCTCTGCCTCTCGGAGCATTCTGCAGCGTTTCAGGGAGCCGCGGCGCTGCTTACAGCTTATTTCACACCGTGGGCCGCAGCCCAATCAGACCTATTGGTGGTGAATAAATCTGTGTTTCGTGCAATTAAACTCCCCGGCCGAAGCGGTGGCGGCATGGCTTTGATGACTCTCTCTTTCCCGCGCATTGCTTTGCCCAACACAAAAGGTTCGCGGCTGCCTAAGGAGAGACTTTGCAGAAGCAGGTGGTGTTCTGCCGCGGGAGGCCGGAGGAAGCCGGTTAATCGGCGTCTGTTCCCCGCCAGGCATCAGTGTAAGGAAGACAACGGGAAAGAGCCGAGGCCTAATCAGGTGCTTTGAAATAGCCATATTTACTGATGGCAATTGCAAAAATAAAGGCTTTTCACAGAGACCAAGCCAGAGCAACAAACTCAGCGGGAGCAGGTGAACCTCCCTGAACAAGTGACCTCTAGATAAAGGGACCAAATAGCAGCTCTGAAATGGTGAGATAAAGCCACCGAGTTTCAACGGAAACCCAACTTTTCAGGGAATTAGTGCAGGCTTGTTATTGCTTTCCCATAATGAGCCTGTTTGGGAGAGCGGCAGGCGTTCAATCAGCCGCAGCTCCCCAGGGGGCTGATTTTGTGCCGCTGGCAGAGCTATAATTTCATGCCCAGAATTGCCCAAGTCCCACTTTTCCCCATTTTTTTGCAGACAGCGGATCAGGGGGAGCACTGGTCCCCATCAGCCTGGACCCTCTCACTGCGGATGAGCTGATGGAGAAGATGACTGGCGGAGCTGGGGAGCCTGGGCACGCCACTGCCCTCAACCTGCTGCCGGCTG
>NW_010258729.1:27468-27830 GCF_000690775.1 Eurypyga helias
CAGAGCCGCGTCCTGCCAACTCCCACCGCTGCCCCCAGTGCTGATGCAAAACAAACTTTCCCTGTTAAGAAAAAAACACCTACTCTAAAGCAAATAAATACGGCAAGGAAGCACCCGAGGCCCAAGCCCACCCTTCCAGGGCCCCCCCAGGCTGCCTCCTCAGCCATCCCCCCCCCTGAGCTGCCCTGGGAGGTCCGAGCCACGACCAGCCACCCTGCGCTGCAGATCTCCCCATCCACCCTGCCGCCGGTGGTCCCACGGCCCTTCCCTGACAGCACGGGTGATGCCGGTGAGGCTCCCACCACGGCTCCCACCAGCGCCGCCGTTAGCCAGACGAACGGCGCAGAGAGCGAGGTGGACGG
>NW_010258729.1:27854-30079 GCF_000690775.1 Eurypyga helias
TAGCCGGACGAACGGCGCAGAGAGCGAGGTGCACGGCTCTGTGTCGGAAGAGAGCCAAGAAACCACCACGTCCACCATCATCACCACCACCGTCATCACCACGGAGCCCACCCCGGGTAAGCCGCGCTGGGGGCCGGGGAGCTGGGAAGCGGGGTTACGGCAGCTGATGGAGCCCTGCGTGCGGTGCCAGCACTACCTGGGGTCGTGGGGCTGCCTAAAACCTTCTGCACTTCAGCAGTGCCAGCTGCTGGAGCGAGGATTTGGGTGCTGGATTTTAGGGGGAGCACCCGGGCACGGGAGGGAGCTGCGGGGTGAGCCGCTTCCCAGGGGCAATGGCTGATGCATGTTTCCCCCAGTCCTCTGCAGCATGAGCTTCCATGACCCCGAAGGCTACATCGACTCCACGGACTACCCGCCGCTGCCCCTGCACGGCTACCTGGAGTGCACCTACAACGTCACCGTCTACACGGGCTACGGCGTCGAGCTCCAGGTAAGAAGCGCGTCGGTGGGGGGATCACCATGTCCTGGCCCCTGGGCTGCAGCAGCAAACGATGCAGAGCACCCGCAGCCTTAGGCACGGCTGTCCCAGGCACCTGCCCTTGCTAAAAAACCCTTTCCCAGGGAAAAATCTAGATTTTTTTCTTAGTATGTGTGATAAACAAACTGTACGAGGGAACTGGTACATCCTGAACGTCAGCGATGATCAAAGCATTAAAATGCCATGCAATTAATTTAATGAGACATAAGCAAGCGATTTGCAGAAAAGGCTCTCAGCCTACATGGGAAGGAGCGAAGCGGCAGCGCTGTCTCCAGCACAGACAACCTGCAGCTCCCTGCCCCTCTCCCCTGCCTGCTGGGAGGTGTGCAGGCAGCCTGAGGCATCTGGGTGGGCAACCCAAGTCCCCTCTCCAGCCAACACTTGCTTCGGATGGGTTTTGACAAACGGAACCTACACCGAAGCAGGGCCACGTCCCTGACAATCAAAGGATAAAAATCCCAGGGACAAGGAGGTGTTTGTCCGGGGCTGCGTGTCTGTAGGAAGGCGTCTGTCAGTGCTGCGAGCTGGCATGGATGGGAGCGTGGAGCAGCAGGCACGTGGCTGCGGGTGCAGCGCTCCGTGTGCCGGCGCTGTGCAAACCCATCGGAGCAGAGGGGTCTGGCCCAGGCAGATGTGCTTCGTCAGGTCTCCCCAAAATGCCATGTCCCACAGCCTGGTGAGGCTGGGAGTGGGACAGGACCCTTGACACGGCTCAAACACCTCAGTCCACGCTCTGGTACGCAATCTTTTCTTGTTCTTGCATGTTCCCCATGTCACCATTTGCATACAGTTAAAATCCATTAACTTTTAATCTGTGTAAGGCAGAATGTGCATTAAACACAGTAGTAGTTCCAGTGAGCTTGCTCCTGCCATCCCTTTGGCAGACACGAGGGACTGACCTCCAGGGAAGGCAGTCCTGGTGAGGAGGTTGTCCTGGGAGCTGGCAAAGCTGGTGGCAGCGGTGCAGAGGCCAGCACTGACTGGGATGTGTGTGCATCTCAGACACTTTTCCACGGCAGTAACTCTGTCTCCCCAAATCCATAGGGTGCTAAAGACAGGCTGCTCCGCTGTAAATCCGCCTCCATCCGTAACCCATCAGGTGACACCACTCCTGACCTCGCTCCATTGTAAACTGAGATTTTAATGGAGCATAAAATTAGCCTCTCCACCCCCTGAGCTTTGCGTTTCACTTTGCTGATGCTTCTGAGCATTTCTGACAAATTAAATCACAAGAGCGGGTCCGTGCTGGCTGAACAGGGACTCACCTGGAGCTGGCTGAGCTTGCATCCTGCAGCCCGCCTGGCAACAGCCCCAGGGGTGCCCGAGATGCCCTAGCTGGATGGACACTGGTGTGAACTGGAGGAAAATGGGTCCTGGGGCTGCTGGCAGCGGTGCTGAGCCCCCTGAAGCTGCTGCCTGCAGCTGAGTGGGGCATAAAGCCTGCCTGTGCCCTGCCCCAGGGTGGGCAGCAGCTCCGCAGAGATTAGGGAGGAGGGCAGGGGGGTTGCCAGTCCCTGCCCTGACATCACAGCCGCTGGTGCCCATGACGAGGACTGATGTGCTCCCGCATGGCAGCATCGATGATGCCTGGCCTGCTGCTGCAGGCAGTGAGCTCTGCAGAAGGCTTTTTAACCATTTGGGAAGCAGCAGTGACATGATTTATGTCCCAAGGAAGCTAGAAATGGCA
>NW_010258729.1:30095-39846 GCF_000690775.1 Eurypyga helias
GGGAGACACATTTATCCCCTCTCTTTAGTCCGTGCAGGGGATGTCACACACAATACATGCTGATGAGCCCGTGCGGGAGACAGACACTGCGGTGCAGAAGCATCATCCGTGTTTACGTGGAAACCTGGTTTTAAAACAGCAAGTCAGTTCTGGGCATCACCCCTGAGCAGTGGGGCTGGTGCAGAAAGCTGTGGTCCGTGGCTGGGACATTTCCCCACCGTCACGAACAGGCTTTGCTGTAAGGATCCGTGCCCAGCTGCTCCCGACAAGCCCGCAAGGCTCCGCGAGGGAGCTGGACCTGGAGCGTCCGTGCACGGGTGGTTGCTGGCCGCTGACATCCCAACCCCAGCAGTGCCCCTGCACAGCAGAAGGATCAGTAGTCGTGGGGTTTGGGCCATCTCTAGCCCTTGCCTCCCTTCCAGGTGCCAGGATCCATGGGGGTGCACAGGGAGAGTGGGGGCCCCAGCACTGTGCCTCAGTTTCCCCACCTGTAAAACAAGACCAAAGGCCTCAGTCTGTGCCTCTCTCCAGCCTGCACTTTTGGGGGTAATTAGCAGAGGCATGCTGGAAGGGGCAGTCCTAATCTTCTATTATTGCCTACCAGAAGGGCTGGAGGTGATGGGGGGGGGCAGAACTGGTGACCACAGGGGTGGTGGCAGCTCACGGTTTGGGATGCAGAGTAACGGATGTGCTAGTGGCTGATGGAGAGTGGGTACCACTGCTCACCCCAGCGTGCCAGCCTGACTGGGGCAGTGCCCATGCCAGAGCCAGGCAGGATGGTCTTTATCTCCTCCCTGTCCCACCCCCCCGCCTTGTTTTGCCTGGTGCTGACGGACTCTTCCCTCTCTTTAATTGTTTCACGTGTGCAAACACTGTAAACTTCAGTGGCTCTGAGGCTAATTCCATCGGGCAGGAGTAACACAGGGCAACTTCTGCAGATGCCTCACCATGATGTGGTATTTGGTTAACATTCAAGTGATTTGGGTTTAATTCACAGCTCCTGTAATGGGGATGGGCAGGAGAGACCTTGCTGGAGCAGGAGCTTCTGTCAGGATGGTGTGATGCAGGAGTGACCCACGGGGGATTTCTTGTGTCATGTGGAGCTAGAGCTGTGCTGGGGGCTCTGGGAGCCTGCTCAGGGGTGCTGGTTTGGGAAAAGCCAGGCTCAGAAGTGGAGCTGTGCAAGCACTGTGTCGCTCTGTGGTGGGGTGGCCTGGGGAGCTGGGTTGGGTGGGCTCTGCAGGAGGCCTGGGCTGGTGCACACCCCTGTCACGAGTGGTGCATGGTCTCAGTGGGTCCTGCTCAAGGCTGGACATGAGGAAGGGTGTCCTGGAGAGTGCGGGGAAGGTCTCCCCAGGGTTCAGCACGCTGCATGGGGAAGGCACAGCAATGGAAGGGGAAGTGCTCACTTTTACCTCTGTGGATCTTGTCAAAGGCATGTGCAGAGGAAAAGACAAGCCCCTGGGACGGAGAAATGCTGACCCTCTCAATGCAGGGACTGTGGGAGAGCCCAGCAGTGGCAGAAATAACTGCATCGTTGCAGCCCTGCCCCAAAATAGAGATGGGGAGTGGAGAGCCCTGCGGCTGCAGGCACCTTGAGCCGTTCAGGAGGCCACAAGGACCCTTCGCTTCCTTCCCTTGAGTCCTTTGGAGTCAGACGCTTGCTGCGGGGCAAATCCGCCTTCAGTGCGGAGTGGATGTTAAGCCTGGATGTCAGGCTTGCTCTTGGGAAGGGCTACCAGCAAACCTGCCTGGTGCTGGGGGCTGTCCAGCATTGCCTGGGAGCTCAGGGGTCCCTGCTTGTCTTGCTGCTGGCAGCTCCCTGCACCCTTTGCAGCATCCCAGAGTGAGCTGTGCCTCAGCCTGCCTGCGCCAGCTGGGTCACACCATCGCAGTCCTGGGAGCCATGGAGCAGCCAGCTCTCCAAATGCTTAGTTAAATTATATTTATTTTTAAAATTCTTGAATCTTCTTGGCAGGAAATAGAATTTCCCTAAAGAGATTTCTCTAGCGGGTGAGCAGGGCTGGCAGTCTGAATCAAGGAACCCTCCTGTCTTCCCAGCAGTCTCTTTAGGAGCTGACATTGGTGCAGTCTTTGATTAAAGCAAGAACTTGTCCTCCCCAGCCCCTGGCAGGAACTCACACATATGGTCCCTTGCAGCGGCTGTTGGTCCCTGGCGCGAGGCCACTGCATCCGTCTGTACCCGCTGGTTACTCCGGAGTGGATGGGGTCCTCTGAGGATGCCTGCCTACCTGGCACAGGCCGCTGCAGGTCCTCTGCAATCACATCCCTGCTCCAAGCCCCTCTCAGCCTGGGTTTACAGTGGGGGAGGCTGCTGGTGGAGCTGAGCGATGCCCCTCACCCTGCAACACCCTGTAAAGGAGATGCTGCAGCGTTCATCAGCTCCATCCCTTCTGCAGAGCTCTGCCTGCTCGAGCTGCTCCCCCGACCCCCTTCCCGCAACAGAGCTGGGGAAGGAGAGCAGAGCTTGGCTGCAATCCACTGCTTGGATGGCATTCCCGAACATTAATTTGCTGGAGTGGTCCAGTGCTTAGATAGCGTGCTTGATGCTAGTCATCGCTGGAGGAAGCTAGCTGGGGAGCAGGTTTGTCTTTGAGTGATTTCAGAACAAAATATGTTGGAAACAGCCTGGAAGTGTCTTTATAGTGATGCAGACCCAGCTCGGGAAGCAAAACTTTGCCCCAGTGGGAGCTGGGGGGAAGTCGTTAGCATTGTATGTAGCCCACTTAGCATCCCTGGATCCCGTGCTCCAAATAATTCCTCCCAAATAACATTTAATTCATTCCATTTATTAATAATTAGATCTGAGTCATCCCACCAGGTGTGATGTGTGCACGCTGTGCGGGGGAGACGTGTTTTCAGGACAAAACCTGGGGAAAAAAGAAATTACCTGGGGCAGGTGAGGAACCAGAACAAGCACTTCCCTGTGTTTCCAACACACCGTGCGACATCCACGGGGACCAAGAGCTGCTTTTCCCTGCAGTGAGGATCAGAGACTTTCTGCAGTGACCCAGTACCCTGCTGCAAAATAAGGCAAAAACTGCTTCTCCTGGGTTAAAAGCGTGAGCTGGGGGGAACCCAGGTGTGCTCTGACCCTGCTCTGCCTCAGGGCTGCTCGGCCCAGCGCCGCAGCGAGGACTGGACTTTCCAGGTTCCGTTCAGGGCTTATGGACCTTCAGGGCAGGCAGGGAGTTACTGGAGTTACTGGATAGGGCTGGGGTTGTTTCTCCAGATGAAATCTCACTTTTTGCAGCAGGTCAGAGGATGCCAAGCAGCGCGGGTGGCTCTGTGCGCAGCACCAGCAGCCCTTGGAGCCGGGCACATCCCTTCCGCGTGCGCCGGGTGGGAGAGACGGGCACGGTTGTGACAACAGCGACAAATCCTCCTAGTCACAACATTGTCGGGAGCGCTCGCAATTACGGGCTGAGGCTGTTGTGTGCGCTAAATATAGAGCCCTGGTCCTCGCACACTTAAGGAAACAAATGATCTGATGAGCATCTTTCTGCTGAAATATGAGCCCATTTATTAAGCTAAATGGACGTGAAATGCAAATGTGAGGTTACTTTTCAGCTATTTCCAAATAATAATTAAAGCCTCATGGGACTGCTCATTAGGCGCATTTGCTGGTGACTCCCCATCCTCTCCCCAGTGTGGATGAGGGATCCTGGGGATCCCTGGTGCATGGGGTGGATGGTGAGTACCAAGCCCTGAGGTGCAGGTCTGTTCCCAAGGCTGATGTGGGGACAGTTGGGACCCCAGCACTACCCTAACCAATGACTCAGGGGACCCCTACATCTTCATCATGTCTCACCTGCCAGCCCAATTCCCCAGTTTGAGCAGAGAAGTAGGCATGGGTCAACTGGTGCTGCACGGGAGCATCCAGCTTTGAAACACATCTTGAGTGAGTGGCTCTAGCTGCCTGCGTCTGCTGTCCCAGGGGAGGGGGACGGGGACGGCAGTCATGAGGGTCCCTAGGCCTCGTGCAGGGCACAGACTGCTCCATCACGGCTGAAGAAGCAGCTCCTGCCTGCAGTGAGCCTACGGTGCAGAGGGAAGGCTGTGGTGCTGTGTGTCCGGGGCTGGGATGCAACCACTTGCCCAGCACCCTGACGGGACCCCCGACTCCGCTCCTGCAGCTCATAGGTCTCTGTTCCCATCCAGGTGAAGAGCGTGAACCTGTCTGACGGGGAGGTGCTCTCCATCCGGGGGGTGGATGGCGAGGCACTGGTGGTCCTGGCCAACCAGACCCTGCTAGTGGAGGGCCAGGTGATCCGCAGCCCCACCAACACCATCTCCGTCTACTTCCGCACCTTCCAGGATGAGGTGGTGGGGACCTTCCAGCTCCACTACCAGGGTGGGTGACTCCCCGCCGCGGGCGTGCAAGGGGGGGTGGGATGGGGCATCAGTCCTTTGGGGCTCAGCCCCACCGGGCTGCGGGGGTGGAAAGGTGCCGGGCTCTGCCCTCTCAGACCAGCTGGGCTCCTGTTTCACTGCATGCCCATGCTCAGAGCATTGGTGGGGGCAAGCAAACCCACCACTGGTGGGTTTTAACATGCACCAACGGACCCCAGCAGTGTCTATGCTCCCCACACCCACCTTGCCCCATTTCCTTCCCCATGCAGCAGCTTTTCCTGCACAGACTCAGGCTGCAAGTCTATTTTATTCCTTGAAGAGCTATAAAAAATAGATGAGTTCCAGCAATTTTTTAAAATAGAAACTGGGTCTGAGCAAAAGCAGTAACAGGTGAAGAAGCAGCAGCGGGGCGGTTTGTCAGTGCTCTGCAGCTGGCACCTGGCAGTAGGTCTGTCCGTGGCACCGTGGGCACATCCAGCATGACATGCTGAGAGCAGACAAGCTCTAAGCTCTGCAACACGTGTGCTTGTTCCAGTGTTTATGCTGAGCTGCAACTTTCCACGGAGACCTGACTTCGGAGACGTCACCGTGATGGATTTGCACTCGGGTGGAATAGCTCATTTTCACTGTCACCTGGGCTACGAGCTGCAGGGTCCCAGGGTGCTTACGTGCATCAACGCGTCGAGGCCGCACTGGAGCAGCCCGGAGCCAATCTGCTCAGGTACACTCCTCGTTAGCCTCAGTTCTAAGAAAAACTGGAATCCCTAAAGAAAAAAAGTAAAATTAGAGTTGCTTTCTTTACGCTGTGAGTTGAATGCAGCCCTGGGACCGTGAAAGCAATGCCCAGCTCTGCAGAGTGCAACTCAAGGTGCTGCGGGTTTTTGCTGTCAGTGGCAGCAGAATTTGCCTGCTAATTAGGCAGGTGAGGGAAAGGAAATTACAGGTTTTACGTGCATGTGTGAGCATATATGTGTGTACATAAAACAAAGCAAAGCCAGGCCAGGGGTTTATGCATCAAGTACTGCTGAGAAGAGCTGGGCAGGCATCAGTGGAGGGGTTCATCCTCGGCTGTGCAGACCCCTGGGTGCAAATGTTTGCCCGTGCCCTCCGCCTTGCCCTGTCTCCTTGCCCGTCTCAGCGGGGCTGTGCTCTCTCGGCAGCGCCCTGCGGCGGGACGGTCCACAATGCCACCATCGGCCGCGTCCTCTCACCCAGCTACACAGGGAACCAGTCGAGCAGCATGTACTGCGTGTGGGCCATTGGGGCACCCCCGGGCCAGAAACTGCACCTGCACTTTGAGAAGCTCCTGCTGACCGAGAAGGACAGGTGAGGCTCCGGGAGCCGCTCGGGTGCTGCTGGTCGATGGCGAGATCCACAGTGAGCCCGTTTCCCTGCACCCCCAGAAGAGTGGAGAGCTTTGCTCTGCTCAGGATGAGGAGCAAGGAGCTTTGCCGGGGCTTGGATGCTCCCAGGCGGTCTTGGCTCCTCCACCTCACACCTCCTGCCCTCCCAGTGCCCGGGCTGAGGGTGTCCTGGGAGGCAACACCCGACCCAAGGTCAAGGTGCAGCACAGAAGAGGCTGCCAGCCAGAGGATGGTGAGGGTGGGGGCAGAGAAGGGTGCTGGTGCAGAAGAGGAGGTTCCTGATTTAGGTCTCCAAGTGCTCAGGAAGGTCTTTGAGCAAAAAGAGCTGCAGGAGGCAGGTGCAGAGCACCAGCCCCTGCAATCCCGAGGCCCTGTGCTTTGTGCCGGGGAATCTTGCTAGAATCCTGATCCTGCTAGCTGTGGGGTGATACGTTCTGCTGTGTCACACCATCATCTCCTCCTCCCGAGTACCCAGCGCTGCTCCTCACCACGGCGCAAGAAGCCGCAAGTCCCACGCGATCAGCATCCCTAACACAAAGCGCACGCTCACGGGGCTGATGCTTGTGTTTAAACAGCGTTAACATTCAGTCTGGTAACGGGCAGTAAAGCAGGTTTATGGCTTGTAGTAAAACCAAAGGATAGAGCCTCTGTTTATGACACAGTAAAAGAGACTTAAAATTCGCCATTCCGGATGGCGAATTTTTGTTTGCACGATTTCTGTAAAATGCCATATTCTGGGAGCACCAGAGAGTGGGCGCTGGCAAGGAGAGGGGCTGGGTGGGACACGGGGACACTTCTCCCACATAACGTGCCGTGTCCTCCCGTGCAGGATGGTGGTTTACAGCGGGGACACAAACCAGTCCGCTGTCCTCTACGACTCGCTGCGTGCCGACAGCGTGCCCTTCGAAGGGGTGATCAGCGACGGCTCCTCCATGAGGATTGACTTCCTTGCTGAGGAGCCTGCAGCCGCCACGGCTTTCAACATACGCTTTGAAGGTGATGGGGTCTCATTTTGGTATCCCTGAAAGCAGCTGGATGGCCTCAGTCAGCACTCCCGAGCCTGGGACGCTTGGGCACTTATCTGAGATATGGATGTAGGAAGGGTCTTGTCTGCCCCTGGCACTGGCAGAGCCGGTGCTTGCTGTGCCACTGTCCCCATGTCACTGTAGGCATGCAGGGCAACCCAAACGTCACCCGATGCTGGACTACTTTGGGGAATACTTTTGCCTAGCAAGAAATAGGAAAAGAAATAGTGAAATCCCATTTACTTCAAAAGAAAGGTCTGTTGGTGAGCTGAATGTCCACGGGACGTGTCTCTTGTGCCCACCGTGGGGCAGCCTGGGGGCAGTGGGTGCTGTGTCCAAAATGGGGCCACTCCAAACCCTGGCAAAGGTGATTGGTGCCATGGGAATCACACAGCCTGAAGCAACCATCACCACCAAAGGCCAATCTGTCCCATTGCCCAGTCCCTGTAGCGCCGCACCTCTGCATCTGGAGCCCACACCAGCCGTGGGGACGGGGGCTGTCCTGGCTCCTGCCCTTGCTGCAACACGTGCTCAGCAGGCTGCCTTCCTCCAGACCCATCCCCCTCTGGGGATGGAGCACTGGCAAGCCCTGGGCAGCTCACACAGATTCGCTCCAGTTGTCATTTAAGTGCATCCTGCTGCCGGGATCAGTCCCGTGGGAGCCCTGTGCCTCAGTATCCTGCAGTAATCCCAAGGTAGATTGCTCAGCAAATACAGCAACTGGCAACACAGCGAATGCGTTACTGATGCTGATACACAATGGGAGTGGGGTCTGGTTAAGCCTGCATGGCTCAGGGCAGATAAACTGTTGTTAATCCTAATTGCCTGTAAAATACCCCGTGGAAGAGGCCATCCATGCACAGCGGGGATGGAGGGATGGGTTTCTAGCTGGGGACAGCAGCAGAGCTCATCTACAAACCCCCAGAGCTGAAGGTGTGAGGGGTGGAGGAAAGCAGCGCTCCCGAATCAGCTCTGTGCCCCTAGGGCTAATGGGGGGGTTCTCTTCCAGCCTTTGAGCGGGGCCACTGCTACGAGCCCTACATCCAGAACGGGAACTTCACCACCTCCGACCCTACCTACAACCTGGGCACCACCGTGGAGTTCACGTGCGACCCTGGGCACTCCCTGGAGCAGGGCCCCGCTGTCATCGAGTGTGTCAACATGCGGGACCCGTACTGGAACGACACGGAGCCGCTGTGCCGAGGTCAGTGCCTGCGGCAATGCTGGGCGGCGGGTGCGACCACCCCGGGACCCTGGGTGAGCCCTGCCTGCCTCTCGCTCCCACAGCCATGTGCGGGGGGGAGCTGACCGCCGTGGCTGGGGTGATCCTGTCCCCAAACTGGCCGGAGCCCTATGCAGAGGGGGAGGACTGCATCTGGAGGGTCCATGTCGGCGAGGAGAAGCGACTCTTCCTGGACATCCAGCTGTGAGTAGTCCAGACCTTGGTGCATGTGTCTGCCCTGCCAGTGCTCAGCCCACTTTGCTGCAGTATCCCTGCTTCCCCCTCCCCAGGGACCAGCACCGTTTTCCTGTTCTCCCTCTTGATGCTTTCCACATCCCCTGTGATGCACCCAGGGGGAGGTCCAGGGCGGTACTGAGTGCTGTTCCCTGAGTTCAAAGCACTGATACACCATCCATTGCAGTAGTTAATTGCTCCCAAGACAGCTTCTGAACTCCTCCAGAGGAAAGCAACAGGGAGCAGTGCCACAGCAGCGTGTGGCCCATGTGCAGCTGCGAGTGACACGTGGCACCAACACGACTTGGTTCACGTGGGGCTAGGAAAGCCTCGGGACACCCCTGAGCTGGAAACCTCAGTCTTTGGGCTGAACATGATACAGTGAGGGCGAGGGGCAGCGGGGGCTCTGTCTTCACAAAATGCACCAGTTCCCCTCCTGGCTGCCAGCCCGCTCCTGTGCCATGGAGCACACGGCTTGGAAGGCAGCAGGGAGCAGAGCAGAGGTGCCCAGCACAGCCCCGGCTGCCCTGCCCAGGCACAGGCTGGCACAGCAACACTGGCTGCACGTGCCAGGGGTCAGAGTGGTATGGGATTTGATGCCAGGCTGGGAACCCTTGGCATGATAATGCTGCTGACGCAAAGGGAAGCTTCTTTGATGCTATTTTGGTATTTCAAGAGGAGGGTGTGTTTCAAGTAGGGGTTTAGAGGCATAAAGGTTTTAAATCTTTCTGTAAAATCACAAGTTGGAGCTCCCAGTGCACCTTAGTGGGTGCTTGGGCTGAGCAGAACTGGAAGCCAAGCGATTTGAAGTCTTCAGACATAAATGTCACTGAGAAAATCATGTTTGACAGAAAGCAGAGATTTACTACAAATGTCAGCTTGCCACGGGGATTAGCTGGGCGCCTTCCAAGAACATTCTTAATAAAACATTTGGGAATCATCTCGGGCATCTCCAAACAGGGCTGAATTAGACGGGACGACGTGCAAGACGGGTCCCACAGTGACGGAGCACGTCCTGGGCCCACAGGCACAGCGCACACCCAGCCAGCCAGATCCTGCCCGTGTGCCGGAGTCCGGGCTTGATGGGAAATTCAGCCTCAGACCTGATGGAGACTCATCCTGCGGGACCAAGCGAATCCTGATGCGCTCTCCCATGGGGAAGGGGAGACGTGGTGTCCCCACCCCAAGCCCAGTAGCCGAGCGCTCACTGCGCTCCCCAGCACTGCTGAACTTGGGGACGCAGGCCCCGGCAGAGCAGCGGGCATGGGGGTCTCTGTGCCCACCCTTGGGCTTGATCCGATGGGTTCACCCGCGCGACCGCTACCCGCAGCGAGCAGGGGGGCTGCAGCCGGCAGGTCCCTGAGCGATAAAAGGTATCCTCCCCCCCCCGGGGAATGGCCTGCCATCGCCTGCTCTTGGAAACAGGGAGCCAGACCCTTGTCGCCGCCGGCTCCAGGGGCAGCCCCATCCCTGCTGCCCAGGGGGGCTCAGGCAGTGCGGGCGCTGGCTCTGGAGCGGGACCCCGGCCCGGC
>NW_010258730.1:0-5577 GCF_000690775.1 Eurypyga helias
GAGCTTGCGGCGGGCTGAACCTCTCGCCTGTTCATAACTCAGACTCTTCACAGCGTTAGGGAGAGGTGTTGGTCGCTGGTTTAGTGCAGAGCGCTTCGCTGTCTTGTGTCGGGAGAGGAGCTGCGGAGGAGATGGCGATCTCGGTGAAGCTGAACCTTGTTCTGCTTTGCCTCCCAACAGGCTAAGCGCACCAAGAAGGTTGGGATTGTGGGTAAATATGGTACCCGTTACGGTGCATCCCTTAGGAAAATGGTGAAGAAGATTGAAATTAGCCAGCATGCCAAGTATACCTGCTCCTTCTGCGGCAAGGTGAGAGACTTTCCCTTAAAAAAACCTTTAACGGTTACTCTGTTCTTGATGCTAGAAAGGCAGTTTGATGTTTCCATAATTATTCTGCTGAAGGAGTAACTCGGATAGTTCTGCAGTGGTGATTGGTTTATTGTGAGCTTTAGGCTACTGTCAAAGTCCCTTATAAAATGTTAATAGACATTTCGTATGAATGTTTAGTATCTTTCTTTTCATTTAAGTACCACGTTATATTGCATTACACAAAATAGTGAGACATGTTGCCATGCTATACATCTTAGGTATCTAATAAACTGACCTAAATTAAACCAACACACTTGTTATCCTCCTAATGAAGGCATGTCTTGGGCTTTTTTTTTTTCCTTTTCACTAACTTCATAGCTTACCTGGGGGACAAAGAGAGCTTGCTTTTTCCCACTTAAAAATTTTGATTGCAGTTGCTTACATTTGTGTGCTGCGTAACTCTGGATGGGGAAGAATTACTGATGAGAAGTAGTCGTATCTGCTCATGTACGTAATCACGTAATCAAAATTCACACTTAAATCTGTTTTTTGACAGTTGGAGAGGCCTATCAGCTTGTGCTTTGCCCAGATAATTTTTATTGTATCTGTAAAGTTAGGTATCTTTAAGAGGTTGGAAACTTTAATATATTTTAATTTTTTTTTTTTTTTAAATATCTGTATATTTAGTGTCTTTGTCATGTGAAGTGAGAATGTTAGTAACCCATTTGCAGGGCCACCTAAATCCAATATAGGTCTAGGCAAACCTGTTGTCATCTTTGCAGGGTGATGGAGACTTGCCCTGGTGAAAGTTCAGTTCCCCCCACTCACTCCTCAGGTGCTGTTCAAAGGGGTCCTGTTTAGAGCAATCTTGGGGTGTCCAGGGAGCACTGAGAGCAGTGGTGTTACCTTGGTCATCAAACCAAGGGAAAATATCAGTTATTAGACCAATGTAACTCTTTACTATTTTTGTCCTTCACGAAGAGCTGAATTTTTGATGATGCTCTTAGAAATGACCCACTTTATAGCTGAATGAAGAATTACTCTGGAAAGACTTTAGCTCTTGTGAAGAATCTGAATAAAAGCACTCACTGATCCTTCCTGTCTTAACCAGGCTTGTACGTAGTTCTGTGGTGTGATGCTGGTGTCCCCACCTGAAGCTGTTTGGGTGGTACTACAGGTTCTGTTGGCTTTTTCAGCTGATGGAGGGTGCGCGTTTTCCCTTCTATTACAGACCAAAATGAAGAGGAAGGCTGTGGGTATCTGGCACTGTGGATCCTGCATGAAGACAGTTGCTGGTGGTGCCTGGACTTACAAGTAAGGAAATAAAGAAGCTTCTATCAGCATTTATTCTTACGTAACTGAGGCATAATACAGCTTTTTTTGAATTTATTTATTTTAACTCTACTAACCATTATGTAATCAAGCTAGTGATATGTGGGGGTGGTTTTTTTGCATGCATTGTTAAAATTTGATTGGAATGGATCAACTTGGATTTGATGGCTGTTCTTCCCAGTATCTGTTGTGCATCTTCTGAGAATATTGCATTTTATCCATCATATTACTGCTGCTGGTTTTGGTGGGTCCTCCAGAATTTCTTTCTCTTATTGGTCTTTATCAGAGCAGTTGTTTTATTCATCAAAAATGCAAGCTCTGCATCTTTTCCCAAACTTCAAATAAAGAAATGTGAAACATTTGGAAATGTGAAACAAATACTTAAGTAGTTTCTGGCTTGGCTGTAGTGGCATTTCTTACTAGAGCTGTAAACTGCAGTTGTTGTAGGAGGTGTTACGCTTGGGCCAGTTTGTTGGCGAGGTTGGAAGAAAAGGAGCAGAGAGGGTGGCTGGTTCACCCAGCCATCTCAGGGTGGAGTCAGCTGTATGGGTGACACCTGATTGTTGTTCCTTCAACCTGTGATGTAAAGGGCCCCAACAGCTTCTCATTAATTATGCCTCTGACCCAGGCATTATTTCTCCTTCCTTGATTCTTCTGACTATAAAAATCTTAATTGGGTAAGGGGATCTCTTACCTCTTCTTTCAAAGCCAAAGCAGCATTTTTTTGTGGTTACTACCTCGGCCTTTTCAGTTCAGAGACAGGTACAATAGCTTAAACCAGGTTTACTCCAAGGAAAATTATTTCCATGTTTTTTTGTTGTTTTAGAAGTACTAAATCGTAATCCCTATTGCGATGGTACCCTTTCTTTAGTCTCCCTGCTCTCAGTTCTTGTAGAAGACACTGTTGCCCCACGCATAAGTCACTTGGAATTTGCGTCTGCACGCTTATGCACGTAGTTAATGCATGACTGGATCATTTGGGTTGATGTAGCTGTGAAGTTGCCTGTGCTTCTGTAGACAAAGGCCTACGTTTTGTTGTCATGAAAATCAGTGGAATTAGCTGCCTGTTGACAATGCGATCGGGCGATAACCAGTGCTTTGGTATGGGTGGTTGTTCTGCCACGTGCAAATGACTCTGCTTCTTCTTCCAGTACCACCTCTGCAGTGACAGTCAAATCTGCCATCAGAAGACTGAAGGAATTGAAGGACCAGTAGAAGCTACATCCCGTTCTCCTTGTGAAACTTCCTTTTTCCCCACTGTCAAGATCTGTCCTTTTAACAATAAAAGGGTGGTAATGGAGTGGAATCATGTTTGTCTTGCTGCAGAAAGTCCTGTCTGTCTTGCTGTGTTTGTAGGTGTAACTGCAGACAAGTAGTAGTGCTCTCCAGGAGCTGAGCAGCTCTTGTTACTGGTGAAGCCGCTAAAACCCACTTGTCCAGTTAATTGCGTACTTTGTTGAATGCGCTGAAGCGGATCCAAGAAAAGCTTAAATGGTTTCAAGAAGCCTGGCACATCTTGGCCTGTCCTTCATGTCTGTGCCTTGAGGAATAGCATGGAGCTCCATGAGTGGAGGAATGCCCTGATCTTGGGGCAGGAGGGAATGTGGAAAGCATCGCTGCCTCTTCGCACTGGCTGTTGAGGAGGGTTTATGGAGTAGGGCATGTGCTCGATGCAGAGAAGGAGCATCAGGATGGGCTTGGTGGCTGTGGTGGGAATGGTAGGAGAGCAGCTATCATCCTCCACTGCTGGCTGGTGCAGCTTTATTTTCTAGCACCAGCTACGACGGTTGCTTACCACAGCAGCGTGTTCTCTGTGTGCAGAACCTCTCTTCCTAGGTCTGATAGCAGGCTCCTGTGCCTGTGTTCAGGTTCCCTAATCCACACCAAGCCGCAACAACAAAAGTTTATGTTGAGCCAACTCCTGGGACGTTCAGTCTTGGGGGAAAAGCTGCCGTTTGAGTTAATAATTGCCTCCAGATCATCTCTTTTGACTATTGAGGTTAATGTGATGGAATGTTTTTATGGTGGGCCTGTCAGGTGAGTCAATGTGTTTGGGGTTTGTTTTTGTCTGGGTTTTTTGGTGACTGCAGCACCTTTCCTGTCCTTGGCAGTGTAGGTCAGAAGAGATGAGTCTGGGGAGGAGCCTGGAGGGTTGCTGGAGGAGAAGCAGTAAGCTGGTAGCACAGTGCTTGCTTCCTCTTGTTCCAGCCTAAGCTTTAAATGTATTGGGGTGGTGATGAGCTATGGCAATAATGTCATTGATGAGCCTGGTGTCCTTGAAAGATCAGAACTGGGTCTGAATCTACAAAAAGTCTGTTGCTTGGCAGTTTGACTGCAGTGTCCCTAACCTTGTTTCCTAAACTTTTGTTATTTTAATTCAGTGCCTTGAACTTCCCTTACTGAAGTGAATTCATGTATCCCGGTATCCAGCGTCATTCATACCAACCTGCATGTCTTTCACGTGACCTGGAGGTGATGAGGGTTGTTCTCTGGGACTTGCATGGTCGACTTTCGGGTTTGAGATCCCTTAACGCGCCTCCACTGACACCTTGTTCTGCCTGTGGTGTGGGGTGAAAGAGGTGGGACAGGCTTGAAGCAATGGCTCGTTTTTGCGTGTGTGGATGAACACCATGACCTGCACATGTCCTGTCAGCAGGGTTATGAGGGAAATCTGTGGGTTCAGGGAACTCTGCTCAACTCTTGTCTTACGCTTGCTACTGCTTTTCTGACATGACATGCCCGCAGCAGCTTTTTCCCAGTACTTGTCTGACCTGGACACTATTCCTCCTGGTCCTGGCTTGTGCTAACCAGCTTTCTTGGGATGCCACCTCCAATCTGTCATGAACCTTCCTGAAAGTTAGGATGCTTTGGGGGTGGCAGCACACTGGTGTGGGTAGCTGGAGCAGCTGAAGGAGCCAGCTGTTCTGTTGGCTGCTTCTCCCACTGAAGAGCACATGAGCACTGATTGCTTTGCTATAGTGAATGCCATTGTTGGTAAAACACTCGATGTGGTGTAAAACTTCACCGGGATCTGCAGTGACAGGAAGGCTGTGGATGTGGCTCTTCTGCCACAGGAAAGTTACTGCTATGCCTCCGGGATCTGGAGAAACACTGCTCAGTCCTTGGGACAGGTGCTCCCTGGTTACACATGTCCTGCTCTAGTGGAGCTCTGAAGCTGCTGAAAGCAGGCGGAAGCCATAGTCTGATGAGTGTGCTGGTGGCAAGTTGGGGTTTACCTGCTCTCTGGAAGGTGTGTAGCTGGGTATTGCAGCTACTGTGTGTTACTGGCTTTCGCTGCTCAGGAAATGAGGTGCCTATACGAAACAGATAGTGGTGGTTCGCGTTTTGCTTTTTACCCTTGACTCGCTTTTCCATGTCCCTCTCCCCTCCCAGCGCTGGGTGCTGAGATCTAACTGAATACCTATGCGCTTTCTTCGTTCATGCAGAGATTGTAATGAAAGTGCAGGTTTCTGATTAAAGCCCGCTCGGCTGCTGTGAAGTAGCCGCTCGTTAAGAGGTGCCTTCACCACATTAATATCCCAGGGTGACCGCACAGGTATCTTACCTAAGATGACTTCTGTTCCTGCCGAGGGTTATTAATTACCTTCGGGATTAATATTTGCAGAGGGTGGAAGCTAGGCAAGGTGGAAATAGGAAGAGAAGATCGGGATGTGGGATGACTTTTTTTGATGTGGACTGCATGGTCCCACCTGCATCCCTGCACGGGCTGTGCCCGCAGGGCTCCGGGGTCGTCATCCTCATCCCAGAGCGCCGTGATACCCAGGCCTGATCCTCAGCCGAGGCGTTTTGTGCCGGTGAACCTTCGGGGCTGCCCACCCGGTGTGTTTCCCGGGGTGAGAGCGGGGAGGGCAGGGAAGAGGCAGGATGCTGCGGCCAGGGCCGTGTCGGCTGCGATGCTGCGGGCGGCCAGCGGGC
>NW_010258731.1:0-26910 GCF_000690775.1 Eurypyga helias
TTCGCCAGCAGCGTGGGAAGCAGAATAGGGGCAACCAAAGGGTTATCATAAACGTAAGTGTAAGCAACTCCTTTGCTCGGGCTTGCTTACCCTTCCCAGAAATAGAGCAGGGAAGAGAGTGGTGACATCCTTTTCTGGAGTGGGTAAAGCTGGGGGAAGATGTCCAGAGGCAGAATCTGGGCTGTCTTCCTTCTGGGACAAATGGAAATGGAATCAGCCCCTGTACCTCTATAGGGCTACCTGCCTTGCACTGCTTGCTTCCTAGAGCTCCCTTTCCTGCATGAGCACTCAAACCTATTTCCCTGTTCCCACCTTCAAGGCATTTTAAGTTCAAGACAGCCAACACTAGCCCTGAAAGGGAAGCCTTCCTCTCTTGGCTGAGAGCTGGGTGTCAGCAGGCTGTCAGGCATGGAAAGAGGCCTCGGGGGGTGTCGTATGAGCTGAAAACGACAGTTTGTAAAAGCACAAAGCTCAAACTAATAGTGAGTATGAAAAGCTCTTACTACAGTTCTAGGGTAGGGAAAAAAGCCTCAAGTAATGCAAATCAGGCTGGGTATTTCATGCCTCTTCATTCTAAAAATTGTGAATAACCAAGGCTTACTAAGGTACCTGACTACTCAGCAGTTATGGGAATTCAGCTGAATAAATTTCCCTGGGAAAAGATGCAATGCAGATGAAACTGGCCCAAGTAAGAGAAGCATTGGAGGCTGCATTAATTTAAAGGAGGAAATTACCTATATAAAGTGTGTATGAATAAAAACTTGGCAAAACCAGGTAGAGATGAGCAGAATGGTGTTAGTAGACAGGTGGATCTGCTGTCTGTCTTGTACAGCTGCCCCTGAGCTGCAAGGAGGCTGAAGGAGGCAATGCAGGAAGAGTTAGGTGGTGGGTGTGTTGGGAAGCAAGCCTTGGCACATGTGCTCTGAATAAACAGATGCCCTTGCTGAATGGATGCTGTGAAAGCCTGCTCAGAGCTGCTCTGTTGGTGTTGCAGGGTGGGGAGTTAAAGCACTGAATTGGAGAGTGTAGCTCTTGCTTTTTCTTGGCACAGGGGCAGCAATCAAGTACTAGGGCTGGCTGTGCGTGGCTTTGGCAGCCAGAGCTCCGCTGCGTCTTGTGGCCGGCGGCTGCTGCTACTGCTGCTGGCTCATCCTGCTCTGTATGGTGGGAGCAGCTTTGGAGCCTGGCCTGCAGCCAAGCAGGGGATTTTTATTAAGGGAATACTGTGTTTAAGGTCAGCTGCAATGCAGTTGACTTAAGGGTGATGTGTGCAATATATCTGTCCAGTGGTTTATCCAGAGCCGGGCCAAAGTCTGCCAAGAGCATCCAGCCTAACCTCAGTGTGAGGGAGGGAGCGATAGGTATGATGTTCTGGGAGCTGCCAGCCTGCAGAGGCAGCTCCAGGGCTACATCCGGCAAGGTGCCGGGTGGGAGCTGCCCTAGAGTGCGTGCACAGAGGCGGATGGTGCTGGATCCCTGGAAGAATGGGCTGGATGCTGGAGGAGGAGAGGCTGTGGTAGAGGAGCGCAGAGCCTGTGCCCTCCAGGGGAAGGACTTGTTTCTAAGGGCTTGGTCAACCTTGGGTAGGTGAGCTGTGTTTGACAGAGCCCTGTGATGTGCGGGTGTTCCCCAGGGGCTCAGCACAAACACTGTGGAGGCTTGAGGTGCAGACTCTGTGCTGGGGGTAAAATCTGCTGGGCCATTTGAGCTAATGTTTATTTTCAAGTGCAGCTGAGGGACGAAAGTGGCTCCTCTGGTGCAGAGCAATGTATCGGGCTGTTGCTACCCTTGCAATACTGCTTGCACTCATTTTAGATAGAGCAGTTCTGGGAGAGAGTGATGAGCAAAGTATGTAGCTCAACCACACGAGTGCTTTTTAACCTCTAAAAATGCCGGACACTTGGGGGTTTATGAAGGGTGGTCAGTGGTGTACAGCAGCTTCGGACAAACTGAGTTCCTGTTCCTACAAAAGCACCCGAAGCCCTGGAGAGACTCTCTCATGGGGGAAGGAGACTGCAGCATTATGTAGCATTGGAATTTGATAATGTCTGGATTTTGTGGGCACTGGCAGGACTCAGCCATGGGTTTTGCTTTGGATCAGATTTTGTTCAAAGGTGCAGTAGGCTCTGGTCCTGCCGCTTCTGCTGTAGCACACTTCTCACCATGTCTGTAAATCCCACCATGCAAGTTCCTGCCTTTTAATTAAGCGTGAGGGACTTGGCTTGATGGAAGCAAGTTTCTTTGGAGGGCTGGAGGGGAAGTGGTATAGCATTTGTCTGACAAAAGGCACATTAAAATGCTTTTCTAACATCAACTGACCCTTCTTCTCATCTTCCAGAGTGTTAGACTATTTCCCTCACAAACAAGCAATGGCTGTGGATGTAGCAATGCAGCTATACCTATGCTCTCCGCCCTTGCGGAGAGAGAAGTGCGTCTGCAAAATTGCTCCGAAGCCCAGCAAGCCGTTGCGGCCCTGCATCCAGCCCAGCGGCAAGGCCGCGCTGAATGGTGCGGAAGGGACGGCCAGCTCCTTCACACACAACAAAGTGAAGAAGAGAGTGTCGTTCGCGGATAGCAGAGGCTTCTCTCTGACAATGGTGAAGGTGTTCTCGGAGTTTGACGATCCCCTAGATATTCCCTTCAACATCACCGAGCTGATAGACAACATTGTGGGCCTGACAACAGTGGAGAGGGACAGCTTTGTCCTGGATTTTGTTCAGCCCTCTGTGGACTACCTGGACTTCAGAAACCGCCTCCAGGCAGACTGTGTCTGCCTTGAGAACTGTACACTAAAGGAGCGGTCCGTGGTGGGAACAGTGAAGGTGAAGAACCTCGCGTTTGAAAAGACTGTGAAGATCAGGATGACGTTTGACACGTGGAAAAACTTTGTAGATTACCCATGCCAGTATGTCAAGGATACGTATGGAGGGTCAGATCGGGACACATTTTCCTTTGACATCAGCTTGCCTGAGGGGATTCAGTCCCATGAAAGAGTGGAGTTCGCCATCTCCTTTGAGTGCAATGGGAAGGTGTACTGGGACAGCAACCGGGGCACAAATTACAGGATCGTGCGGTCAGAACTGAAGTCTGCCCAGGAAGCTGTTCGCCCCCTGCAGGGCCCTGACTTTGGCAGTGCCTTTGACCAGTTCGGGAGCCCTCGGTGCTCCTATGGCCTCTTTCCCGAGTGGCCCAGCTATTCGGGCTATGAGAAGCTAGGGCCTTACTACTGACCCAAGGACAAAGTCCCGATTGACTAACTGCTGCTGGTGTGTCCGCAGGCCTGGGAGCTGGTGTGAGCACGAGGCGTATGGAAAGGCAGAAGAATTATGGCTCCGTGTAGCTCTGCATAAGCCTCCCAGCAAAACCAGGTGTGCTCTGCTGGCGGTGGGCTCATGGTCAGGGAAGCATCCTTGGCATAAAGGGTTGCCTTCCCTGTCTTCGGCTCGCATAACTGGCTCTCCAGATGCTCAAAGGACCAGGAGCTGGTGTTGCTCATGTGTCTCTTCAGTGCTGCTACTCCTTCCTCTTCTATAAAGCTGCTAGTAGCCAGGGAAACACTACAATGCTTATATTGTCTGCCCAAGCTATGTAGTGGTGGCTGGTTTGTATTGCTTGCCTAGTGTTAAGGCTTTTTCAGATACGTTCTACTATTTTTAGTGGGCTGTACTACAGCTGCAGGGTTCTCCTTGCAAAGCTGGCCCAGGCCTGCTGGGGAAGTGGAGTGGTTGGCTTGTGGGGAGTGGAGTCCTCTCCTTGCACGCATCCTTGTAGTGTGAGGTCCTTCCTACTAGAGGCAGAAAGAATGTTTTGGAAATGAAAATGCAATTGTGATGACAGGAAATGTGGCCCTACAGCCTGCCGTATTAGGAGATGTAAGTGCCTGTGGGAGAGGACCTGGTATGCTTAGTCACCAGCTGTTTTATCAGCTGATCTTCAAAAACTCATTATACCCTTGGTGCTACCAAAAATAGACGTTGGCTGTAGCTGTATGGTGCTTGTAACACAGCCGTGGGCTGACAGTATTGACCGCCGCCTTCAAAACCTTCCTGCTGCTTTAACCACAAGTGATCAATGATGCTTTTTCCCCTTGATGGACATCTAAAGTCAGCTGTGGGCCCTGAAAATGCAATTCTTCCTCCTGTGGACTGTAAAAGAGGGTTTTGAACAGCAGGGGACCGGAGTCCTATGCAGGAAGGCTGTGCTCAGGTGTTACAGGAGCTAAAGGGAAATAGGCCATGGGGCTACTCTTTGTTATATTCTGTTATAAGAAGGTGACTGTTGTGCACTTACATCAGTAGAAGTGCCTTGACTGAGAAAGGGGTGGTACATTGCCATCCCAGCAATGCTTTGGATAAAACAAGCTTTGGAAAAGATGTTGCTTTTAAAAAAGACCTCCTAATGGTTTGTTACTCTGTGCCATGGACTGCTAGGCAGCTAATTGCGTGGGACTGAGAGCATGTGAGGATGCTGTGGCTATACACCATGAACATCAGCATGCTGGGCTTCCCTTGCTGTCGTAGCAGCAGCGACCGTTTCAACCTGTAAATGCCCAAGCTTTGCATCTCTGCACCCCTAAGAAGCGGCTCACCCCACTTGTGCAAAGAGCTAGCTCTGAGGAGCGTGAGGTGTGGCATTCTCCTGACACCACCCCTGGATGTGAAACAAATCACTGCTGTGAGCCATCCCTGTCTTCAAAGAGGTGGCTTGTCTTCTGGGCCTGTGCTGAGGTGGCCGGCTTGCACAGTGCCAAACAGCCTCACAAAGCTGCCTGCGTGCTAGTTGAGCAGAGTAACTTCATCCCTCAGCTCAAAGGGAGAGTGCCAAATCGTTTATAGAAATAGATGTCAGAGGAATCTTACTTTTTCTAGTGCATAATCTTTATATACTTTTTTTGGGTGCCTATAGTAGCCTATGGATGGGCTGGAGAGAACCAATGGGCTAGACTACTTAACTTTTTAAACCTATCTTTTAATTCTGGAGACTACTGTATAAAATACTTACAAGCTGTTTTACATTAACCTAGAAGGGGTACTATGATCACTGTTGGATGCTGAAAGGGACAAGAAGAGCTTGCAGGAAGCATAGCTAGCCTTCAACTGCTGCTTTTTCAAAACCCAACATCAATGCATGTCATCACTCTGCTTGATCACTTAGTCCAGGTGGTAAATGTACTTGCTGGCCCAGAGCTCATAGGCTTGGTTCCTCTGTTCAAGCAGCTTCCTGAGTCAGCCCTTATAACCTGCATCTGGCCTTTCTTGAAGGGAATGTTACCTAGCTTGGCTTGAACCTGGTTTTAAACTTCAAGCAAGTCTGAGTGACACTCTTTTTTTTTTTTTTTTTATTTAGAGTATGGTGTTAATGCTGTAGGACACTGACTGTAGAAAAGTCATGTTCTCCTGGCATGCTGTCATGCACACGGAGAGCTGTTTGAGGGCCGAAACAAGACATGTATGTCTGGGGTGCTGCGGATGGTGGTATCTCCTTATGAGCCTGTTCGTTTTCAGGCTGTGGATGGGGTGTGCTTAGGGAGGAACATGGAAGATAAGCTAGAATAGCAATGCCATAAGTAAAAGTTAAGCTGGGAACCGACTATTTGACAAATAGTGGTTTAAAAGTACTACTTGTGGCCTTTCCCCTTTTCCCTTTTTCCATTGCCAATGTGAACATAGAAGTGAGGGGTTGCTCTCCTTGCTCTGTGCCTGGAAGTGCCTTGTGGGGTGTTCTGCATGTGTTTTTTAAAAGATATTTTTGTACACAACATTCAAGTGGAAAATGCACTTTACAATTGCCATGTAATGACTTTTAAAACTATGGTTCTGTTTTTATCTGATTGTTAAAATAAAGGTGGAACACAATGTTGGCTGTGTACCTTGTGGTCATCTCATTTAAACACCCAGGGGGCTGGGGTGGTGATTTGGACACGGGACCAGCTTCTGCAAGTGGCCATTAGTAGGGAGGAGCACACGTCCACAGTGGACTCGGCTGCCTGGAAGAGGAGAGAGTTGCCTATTCCTGCCAACACAAATGCTTCCAGAGCTTCTGCAGCTGCGGGAGGAGCCAGGACCTTGTGTTAGAGCTCTGATGTTTCTCCACTAACTACTGTGTTCCCGAGCTATTCTTTCTCTGATTGCAGTGCCAGGAAACAGCCTTTTCAGGTTTTTCTGCACTTGTTTTGGATTGGGCTCAGTCTTTTCCCCTCACCTGACTCGATCTGTGATCAACACTTTCCCTCTGCTTGCTCTCTGCCTGGGTGCTGGTGTGTGATGGGTGCTAGGAGAGGTGTTGCAGTAGGAGGGTCAGGCTCTTTTCTAATACCAAGATCAAGTGAAAGTTAGACCCTTCTCCAACTCCAACTAGTTGTTCCTGCTGTCACCACAATAAAAAGTACTGGCAGGAAATGTGTTGCTTTGTAGAAATGGAACAACCGGTGTAAATGCCAGCCAGGGCTCGATTCAGGATTTGACCTGGCTTTGACCACAAAGACCAGGTCCGGGTGATGCCCTGAGGGTGTTGCATTTCAAACAATCAGCTACTGAGGTGGGTGGCTTTTGCTATTTGCAGATAAGGTAAGAAGGAAAGCTGGGGGAGGGGGGAAAGAAAGCACCGTCTTGGTGTGGGCTGGCTTGAGGGGCAATGCAGGCACTGCTGCCCATCTTGCTAGGAAGCCTCGCACAGAATGAGCTTAGCCTTTGCTCTATAAAGAAATAAAACCGAGCACCTTCTGACTGTGGCTATTTTGGAGCCTCTCGCTTTCATAAGATGAACCACCTTTCCAGGGTGTTTTGCTTTCTGCAGCAGCTGGGTAAGGCAGAGCTTTTGGTTCCCCAGGTTCCTCCCCCAGTTTTTTTGCATCACAAAACCAACATGCTGACCATGGAGTGCAAGCTCTTCACCCCACCCCCCCACCCCACCCCCCATCATGAACCTGTTCTCCCCTCGACAGCATAGGAGCAGCGTGCGCCTGGGAAAAGGGTATTGCATGGTGTTTCTTGCTGGTCTGTTATGTTTTCTTCCCCTGTGACTCAGGGGAGCCTGCGCTGGCTGTCACCCACTGCTGTTTGTGCCCAGAGACCCTTCTGGCCTTGCCTTTGTGGTGTGATTCTTCCAGGGGTGACAGGTCTGTCCAAAGGCAGCTGAGAGCTGTGCTGCAGTAGGAGTGCTCAGGTCCTGGGAAAGGGCAGAGCAGAGGCCGAAGGGTGTGCTGGGGTGGGGGGAATTATGTGTGTGTGAATTTTCACATGCAGGTGGGTAAGAGAGAAACCCTGCATGTAATCCCCTGCCTGACAGTAGCTACACCATGAGAAGTGGCAGGAGGCAAAGGGCCTCACTTTCTTGGCAGCCACTTGCCACTCCCTTTTTTCCCCAAATTCTCTGTCACCTCCACGTTTAACCAACTGCTGTTAAGCACCATTAAAAATGCTTCAGATATTTAATTTTATTTTACTACTGTTCTTTCAATCAAACACATCTCAGGTGTCTCTTGAAAGGCCATCTGATTGTTTTTCTGATTGCAGGGGGGAAAAACCAAGTATTTTTAAAAGCTATTTGTGCCCCTCCCCTGTCCCAGCACATCCCCAGGTGATTTGGGTGGCTTGGCCAGGGCTGCTTTTACATCCGAACGCTGGCCCAAGCTCATAGCGAGACGACTGCAGTCAGCCAGTTCCGGTAACGGGTTTGCGGCCGAAAACCCTGTGCGATGACAGTTTCTGTTTGAGAGATAAGGAAGTCCAAGCTAAGCCTGCTGGCTCTGGGAGACAGCGAAGGAGATGTGCAAGCATTAGAAGGGCCAAGAGATCTCTTGGGTTCCTCTCCTGATCCCCAGGTGTTATTGCTGGAGGATACAGACATTGCAATTTATAGAGCTCTTGGTGGCAGGCATGATGATTGTACAATTGCTGTTTAATATACAAAGATTTCTTAGAATGCTCCTGGCATCCCCTCCCCCCAAGTCTTTGCTCTGAGGTTCCCAAACCTCTGTATCCTGAGGGTTTTCAGTGCCACCTCTTGGCAGAGATAATTAAGCTGGATGTCAGGTTGATCTCGGCTGAGGTGTTCCAACGTCTGTGCTCCATGGACAACTCTGTAAAGGGGAGGGGGGCAGGTATTCCCCTGGTCCATATCCAACTCCCTTTGACAAGAACAATCTCCCACTGGCCCAGGGATGCTGCTGCAGGGGAGCAGCTCAGCTGAACCACTGCCAGCGTGGCAGCCTCACTAGAGCACACTGGACTGCAAGTCCTGGATGCAGTGACAAAGGAAGGATGTGGGCTCTCTGCACATGGTAGAACAGGGTCAAAACTGTTTAAGAACTTTGTTAAAAGTAGATCCAAGCATGCCAGGAAGAGCACAGCTGGGAGTTTGTTGCTCCCTTCCCATTCTTATGCTTGCTAAGAGGGTCCTCTGCCCAGGCTGGAATATGGGCTGCCAGAGTTGTCCCCAGCCTTGTCCAGCTTACAGAGCAGGGCTGGTGATGGGCTGAAAGTTCACTCTTTGAGGCTGCTCACGTATTGAAGAAGGTCCTTGCGTTCAGGTTTCAACACATGCTTCACTCGTGGCCCTGCTTAATCAGAGAGTGAGGCTCTGCTCCAACAGCATGAGCAGAGCTACAGCTGCAACGCATGAGCCTGAGCTGGTGGAAGTGATGAGCAGAAATGTAAGAAACCCAAGAGAGGCCGACTGCTTTCAAACACAACAAGGATGGTTCAGCCTGCTGTCTGTGTCTCTGCGCAGATGCTGTATGAGCACCCCACAGTCTGGCTCTAGGTGTTTGCCAGGCCAGGTTCAGTGTTGGGGGACGCTCCGGTGAAAAGCTGTCCATGGCGGGGTAAGGTGCAGAGGCTAAGAAAAAGGTCTCTGCAAGCCATGGGAGTGTAAATACATCCAGATAGTACTTTGCTGCTGGAGCAAATTTTTCTCTGGTGTTAAATGTAGCTCTTCAGGCACTCAAAGTGGAGAGTGACCAGCAGAAGATGTGTTTGCCTGGCTAACAGAGGGCTGCAGGAGCATAACAGGAGAGGAAGACGGAGTGCATCATTTCCCAACAGCAACCAGCATTTCTTCTTTGGTTTCCCCTCCACAAACTGTCAGCAAATGAGCCTCACTAACAGACTGGGTCTTTGGGAAGGATGTCTCTTGTCTACAAGGCGAGAGTTGAACAGTGCTTCCTTTTCGACGTGTCCACGGGACTTCCTGTTTCTCCGTAGAGTCTCCCACGTGTACTACAGCAGGGTATTGCCCTTTTCTCTTCCCTCTTACACACCATGACGCTGTTTCCACTGCTGCCAGCGTAACCATCACCAAACTCCAGCATGACCTTGGTTTCACAATGTCTTCCGTAGGCTCATGTGTGGTCCGGGGGCAGGAAGGGCAGCTGTGTGCAGCAGAAGAGGCTGCGCTGAGGGGACAGCTCTCAGCAGCACCAGGGGCACCCCACACCCCTGGAAACAGCACAGAGCCTTGCCATGAAGCCAGCAGTACGGGGCTGGGTTGCGACGCTCCCAAATCCCTACAGACTTGCTCCTCCTGGGCAATTTGGCCAGCTCTAAACTATTGCAATAAAACATATTTATGTCCTTGTCTTTTTTTGATGGAGCTAAGCTTCAAACCAGCTACTCTGGCCCAGCGAGGTTCTGCCATGCTGTAGCCAGAGAAACTGCCGAGCCAGTCTTTATCCTCCCCCTTGGAGGGGTACTGTGCCAGGCAGTTAGCTCTCTTAAAAGACTTGTTATTGACATTTACACCAGGCTTAAAAAAAGAAAAAGGGTGTCTTTGTTGAAAAATAATTGCAGTTGGCATGTTCCTTTGGTACAGCTAAGTCAGAACAGACACCAAGTTAAGTACTTTGGCTCCCGGAACAGGGATACAGGCAAGCCCTTCCAGCCGATGCGTTAGTCACACATCTCCTCTCTGCTCTGATGCTGCTATGCAGTTCTGGGGGTGGGAAAGCTCAAACTTCATAACCCAGGAGAATTATGCTCAAAAGAGCATAAGAAGAGGGTGAAATGCTCAGGCTATCTCCATAAATGCTTTTATAGCTTCCAGCTCTTTCTGGTGTGGGAATCTTTTTGAGGCCATGGTGATGTCTATATTTAATGAATACTAGATGGGTTCAAGTGGGAAGAGATCTCTAGATGTCTGCTCCAAGCAGGACCGCTCTTATAGCTAGCTAAGGTCACTCCAGGCCTCATCCATGTGGATGCTGATGACATCAAAAATGGAGATGCCCCACATCTCTGCGCCCCGTCCCAGGCCTGCACTGCTCTCCTGGGGAAAAGACAGAGTCCTCAGGAATCAAAGAAGCCCTGAGCAATGTCGCAGTCATGCCAAATCACCATGTTTGTTCCAGCTCCTGGCCAGATTCAGGATACATGGATGTGAGGGAACAAAGTAAGTGGTCACAGGGCAAAATTATTTCAGGGCTGGCAAGTCCTAACCCATGTGTAGTTTGTGGGAGGGAGCAGCTGCTGTTTGCGTACAGCAAGGTACTTGCCATCCTCACAAGGCATTCTGCAGTAAAGGGTAGAGTCATATTCCCAATAGAATTACTGGAAAACCTTGCTATCAAGAGCTGAAGTCCTAAATTGACTTACAGCCCACCTTCCAATGATACCCCTCAAGGTCAGTCTGAGCAAACTAGACCCCTGTTTCCTTCCCAGCACTCAATATTCAGCAGTAGGGAACTCATGATATCATGCATTTGCTTTCCATCTTTGTGGTCCCTGACAGAACAAAACTGGAGCATTATCAGCAAGAGTGTAATTCCTCAGTGTTTGTGTGGTGACACTCCAGTGCTGTGGAGATAGGCACTTTTATAGGAAGAAATAGAATAGCCCTCTGCAGCCCCACTGAGGGTTTTACGACCATTCCCCTTTCACACAGTGTTCCCCTGGACACCTCGCAGGTGTTGCTTCTCCTGCATTTCCCTGCTCGCAGTGAATTATTGGCAACGGGGTGGCCATCAGAAATGCAGTGTTTCTCCACCTATGAGCTCAGCTGAATGTGTCCTTGACGGTGCTGCAAGCCAGGGTCCAGGGTAGCTGTAGGTGATATGGTGACAAAGACCACAAGTGGCACCTTCCACCCCTCACTCAACAGCACACTTGGTCACTGGGGTAGGAGGCGTTGGAGCAGGTCTCCTTCTTGGGCTGCGGACAGTCACAGCCCAGCTTTACTATCTCCAAGAAGCTGTCTCTGAGCAGATCAACTCACAATGGGAGGCAAACTAAAAATAAATAAATCTATCGAACCCCCACACACTCCTCTGTGGTGGCTTCTGCAGGAAAACATCCCCTCAGAGACCAGAACAATTATCACTTGAATGCTTTATAGCCATGCAAGCAATTATAAAAGACATGCACTAACTTTTAAGTTGGTGGTCAACAAGATTCGTCAGACAACCAATGAATCTACACACAAATCTTTCAGTGCTTCTAAATGCCCTGCAATAACAGCCCAGTGCTGGTAAACAGTGAGCCATAAAGCCAGCAGGGATGCACTCCCTGGGGGTTCATAGCAGGATGACTGAGCATTTTAGTCATTTTTCCTTATTTTAGTTTTCGTGTTACTGCGAAGAAACATGGCTTTTGTTCAGGCAACCTGTCTTGTGAGTGTTATTTCTGTTAATAGATATCCTGGTTTAGTCCAAAACTGAGTATTAACAGTTCAGTACAAAAAGCTCTTGTCATTACTTAACTGCATCAAACTGGATTTCGTGTTTAACCATTTAACCCTACACATACGGGCACTGCACACATGACTTGGTGGCCCACTGAGACTTGGGGAAACCCACAGGAGCCTCAGGCTGCTTTGGACCCTCAGAACCCAAGGCTGTCTTTGGGGCTGGGCACCACGTGAGATGGCTCCAGCTGGCAACTCAGGATCACTTTGGAGAAACTGCAGCCTAGATTATTCACCTCTGGATGTCTACTAGACCAGGCGTTATTTCTGAGTGCCTGTGGCAACTTGCCTTGCTGCTGCATAGCCATCTTGTAGGATGTGTCTCAAGGCACGATGAATCAAGTGGGTCCTTTCCGCCGGAACGGTGATGCTCGTATGGTCTCCCTCGTCCTGCAGCAGCACCAGCCAGGACTGGCAAAACAATCCTGATAAAAATGGTTTGCTAGGATGGCTTGTGGGTGTCGAGCTGGAGGTGGCCAAATTCTGGCTACATTAACCAACCTTCAAATAGCCATATACCCCCCTCCCAAGCAAAACAACGGGATGTGGGAAGCCATGGGTCCAGGTCATCTCGATGAAGCTAAAGACCTTGTGTAAGGCTATAGGATGGGCTACGCTACTACTGAGGAGACAGAGGAGCCCAAGTCCCAAGGAGGCAGCAGGGCCAGGCCATCTCTGACCCCTGTCACAGAGTGGAGAATGTGGTCTCATGCTGTAGGGGCTGGTACAGGTCCCTTGTGCTGTGTTACACAACTAGGCATCAGAAACACTCGCTCCTCTTGCCTGCTGCGTGCTGGAAGGGCTAGGTCCCTCAAAACTTCAGCTGGAGTATGTCAGCTTGGGGAAATCCTGCCTCATGGATGAACGTCTGGGATGAGAATGCCAGCATGCCTGCACTCGGTGCCAAGCTGAGCCAGCGCAGGCTCTCAGGTTCCCTCTACCTTAATACAGTCAAGCTCGCCCTTAGCATTTAAAGCACTGCTTAGATAATCAGACATGGCAGTTGCACAGCCACATTGCAGAAGGTGCAGCTCCTAGGCTGCCCATCAGCTTGAGCCATGCTTTTCATGGGGCTGGGAATGGGTGGCAGGCCAGCCCTGACTGATGCTCGTGGGCTTCTCCGTCTTGAAGCACACACAGTTATTAATCTTTTCTTGCCATCAGCCAGCTCCTTACAGCAAAGCCTCCTCGTGATGACAGGCATCTTCCCCCATCATGGGTAGGAAGTGCAAGGGAGAAAGAAGGCCTCAAGCTCAGCTTTCTGATTAACAAAATGAGAAATCTGCCAGAGTCTGGAAAAAGCACCCATCTGGCAGGACCTTGCAGCTCCACCCTCAGGGAATTTGCATTTCTGACACTCAGTCTGCCTACCAGGCAGAATACACTTCCAGCATCAGCTGCAAGCAGAGAGAGACTGAGACAGTTCTGTACAACTTACTCTAAATAAGGCTCCACCCAGCTCTAGGCTCCACCCAGCTCTAGCTGCAGCCAAGAAAAAGCCAAGGCTCCCTTCTGAAATACTCAGGAGGTCATAAGCTAGCTGGGAACTGTATTTTCAGCTCTGACGTTGCTTTTCAGGTCTGCTGCTTGTGTTCGTGCCTGGCTGCTTCTCCCTTTCCAAATTTCCAGTAGTGGATTGCCTCTGTTTCCTTAACAATGCAAAGAAGGAAGAAGTTTGGATACAGTCTTAAAGCAAAAGAGTGGAAGCAATTCATAGCATCTTGCATCAGGGGGGCACTGATAACATCTCGAAGCCTCAAACCCATCTGAACCTGAATCAATAGCCAGATTTTTCCAAGGTGCAGATGACCCAGGAAGAGGAATGGGTGAGCAGTGACCAAGGGGAGTTCCCAGCTGCACTACTGGACTCAAATTTTTCCATTGATCAGAGAGAGTGCTCACTTCTCAGAGGACCAACTGTTTGGCAAAGGAGCAGCTCCACAGCCCAGCAGACCAAGCTGTAAATACAGCCCCAGGGAACCAGACCACTCCAAACTGGTGCAATTATCAAACTGTGTGGATGAATAATCATCCAAACAGCTTTCTCTGGGCGATGCAGGGAAGAAATGTCACCAACCATGTGAAAATTGAGACCATATGCTTCTATGATGCCTTCTTAGAGGGGTTTTCATGAAAAGCTGGAGTGACTTCAAGGCTGGTTCCCAGGTCTGACCCCAGCACAGCAGTCCCTCCTCTGCTGGTCCCAGCTCAGGTCATTATTTTCACTGCAGCCAATGCCTACTTTTCTGCACTACCTAGTGAAAGGCTGCAAGTCCTTCAAGGCCAAGATAGAGCTTGTGCTTTGTTTGTTTGGATAAAAAAGAATGCTAGAAAAAAAACTCAGATGTCGGAGAACTGCCTCTGGCCTCCCCCATCCGTACACGAAGGCAACTCCTCCATGGCAGCAGCAGCCTCTCCTTCCGCTTGGCAGGTGTTGTCTGGACCAGAGCCATAGATACAGGATCTATTTTCTGTCGAGCATGCAAAGGAGAGGGAGTTGCCTAGCATAGCCCGTGCCAAAAAACACTTTGCTATGCACTTTAACAGCTGATCTGATATCACAGAGGTGCTGGCCCCCATTCCCTGTGCTTTATTCCCTGAAGAAGCAGGGTGATTCTTGGTTTTTCTTTCCATGAGGAAGCTGTCAGATATAACCTGACACCTGAAAGGGTTTTTTCCACTGCGCAATTAGTTTCTGGGAATTTGGGCATCTTTCCTACCCTGAAAGATGGCATTTTCCACCTCTTGGGAGGCCTGCCCCTCACTGTCCGGCTCTGTGTGTGC
Source organism: Eurypyga helias (assembly GCF_000690775.1). Taxonomy (NCBI): domain Eukaryota; kingdom Metazoa; phylum Chordata; class Aves; order Eurypygiformes; family Eurypygidae; genus Eurypyga; species Eurypyga helias. The sequence continues at coordinate 14,461 of NW_010258731.1, forward strand.
CAGTAATGGAGCCACACGTGCATGTGTCGGAGCTTCCCCAATTCTTTGCCCTGCTTACCCCATCCTGAACAACCCTGGCTACAGCTCTAGCATTTCTGGAGGCATGCACCAAAGGCTGGGAAACTGGGAGAAAGCAAAGCAAGCCCTAGTCAAGCAAGGCGGCTAGTTATTGCCAAGCTGCTATTTTTACTGCAAGAAGCCCTGGAGCAGCAAAACTGCTTGCCTCGTGTATGTTCATTAGCAGCACAGATAAGAGCAGCATTGATTGCAGGCTATAATTAGATCTCTGGGACCTTCTGGACTGGCTTTCTCTGGCATTGTGCTACTTTGAAAGCACTTCTAATTTCTTTTTCATTCTTTCTTTCTTTTTCTGAATGGTTGGGATGGCATTTCCCTATTCAGCAGATTTGGGACAGTTTCTGTTTTCACCATTGTGGTTCACAGAGCTCTCCCCAACTCGGTGCCACAAGCCCCACACCACAGAGTTAGCAAAAGCTCCATTGTTTGACCACTCCTGGTCCCTTGGGTTGTAGAGTTGGCCAGACTGTAGCTTTCCTCCTAGCACTGCATCGCTAACCTGCCAGGCAGCACTCCCTGCTTCACTTAACATGCCAAGAGGCAGTTTTGCGAGTATCTTCCTCCAATGATGACTCCAATTTTCCTGGAATCGCTTTCTTAGCCTGTTCGGCACAGCCAGCCTGGAGCAGTCCCAAAAGAGATGGATGCAGTAAGCCAGCGCTAAGCACGTACTCCCAGCACGGTGGCCTACATGGAAATTATTACTCCTTCCCTGCACTGCTAGAAAACAGCCTCAGCATCCACTCAGTGTAAACAGGGGAGGAAAGAAGCACAAAGGCCTGGTGTTCACATATTGATATTCCACATGTCAAGCGATCTCCATGCTTCTGGCCTCCCCTCCAAAATGCTGGTGCGTTGGAGACAACCACTAAGCAAGGCCCTCTGATGGGCACAGACCTTTTCTGGACTGCACCACATTCATCTCTCTTTGCCACATCCACAGGCCATTCCTGTATCTTCTGCTGCGCTGCCCACACAGCAGCCAGGAGGCAGGGACAGAGGTGCCAGCAGTCCCCCTGGGATTGCAGAGCCAGAGGCCAAACCAACAGTGATTAAGGTGTATTTTTGAGTGGCACTCTGGTGGAGGACATAAATTCACCCAGGACAAAGCATTTTGGTGATGAGATACTTTTTGGCTTCCTGCGTTCTCATCAGAGACTTGCTGACCTCACGCTGACGTGTAACCTGAACTAGATATGCTGACTGCCTGCCCCTTTCCAGTACCTTCAGGCAGCAATAAAACTCTGCCCCACCCAACCTAAGGTAATCGTGCTTTTTTTCTGCAATGTCAACATGAATTTTATCCTACTGTTTGTGCTTCAAATCTATGTGAATCACTGGATATCTTTACTCCATTGACTCCCCTTCCCTAATGTTAAATAGCTTTCCTGCCAGTATAAATTGAAGCAGTTTAAAGTTAAAGCTCTGCTCTGACAAATGGCTTTGTGAAGCTCTATTTGCTTACATATGAAATTTGTTCCTTGTGTGAGATCTAAGACAGATCTGCTGAGGTTAGTGCCTCTCATATGGGTTTATTGCTTGTTACTCCTCTGAACCCAGGAAGAACCAGTCTAGCAAAGGGAGCAGGTGTTTTATTCTGGGCGATTTTCTAATTACCTGTATCAGTTCTGCACGTGCAAGCCACAGTATCTAGCCAAAAGGTCATCATGGCTTGGCTGGAGATGAGCAACTTGATTATAAGAAAGAGGTGAAAAAGAAATTACAAGCTTGAGTTGCAGAGCCCAGCACAGATTGTGACCCAGCTCACACTGATGAGCAGCCAAAAATTCAAGATCAAGACCTCCATCTGTGGTGTGGCAGGAAGAAGTCTCCCAAACTGAGCATCAGTTGGGTCTCCCACTGACTTTCTTTTACACGTAGGTGACTTTTTACCCACAGAGGCCTTTTGGTACCTAACTCCCCATCCTCCCCTTAGGTCTTACATGTGGCCTACAGCAGCCTGTAATAGACCAGGCCTGGCAAGGCTGTTGAATAATTTCTAGCCCAGAACTACCGGAGCAGTAGGACAAGAACATTTCTAACCAGCTGGGGCTAAGGACAGAGCCCCTCTCTCCCAAGAAAACTGAGTTTTCAGCAAATCAGTCTTGCAGGAAGAAGAAGCAGCCACTGCCGTTTCTGTCCCAAGGCATTTGACATGGCAACGCATGGTTTGCACTGGAACCAAAGTCCATTAGTTTAGCAACAAAAAGCCAGCAGCACCTGATTTTCTAATGTAACCTGATACCACTATTTAATGTCTACAGTGTGAATTATTAACAGAATTCCACCCAACGCCTTATCGTTGGGAGGCTGGAAAACTTACCTACTTTCAAGGGCAGGTTCAATTTCCTTTGTCTGACCTAGATTCTATAATTCTCCCCCCTATCTTAGCTTTATTTACACTTCTAAATTGACAGGCATGACGTGTGGCTTACCATCCTCCCATGAAAAGAGGAACAAAGGGGTGAAGGTCACTGCTACCTGCCTATTGGAGGGGGACAAGCTGAAAGGGAAGCAAAGAGACAGTGAGAGAGGGCGGTTCTGTTTTCTTTTGATATAGTTTGGCACTGAAAATGCACACGCCTAAAAAGAAATTGAATCTTTAAAGGACACTATGACAGGGACAGGTCTGCAGGGTAAAGACAAATCCCCTCCTGACCAGGCAGAAACTCAGGTCTTCTGTGCTTCTCCCAGGCCACTCTCTCATGCTCCCATCTCCCCCTTGCCCTGTGCTTCCTGGGCAGTCTCCCCGATAGAAGCCCACGTCCCAAGTGTCCCATTCTCCTCCCTGTCTCTCTCCCCACCTCAGTTTCCCTCTGGAAACCCACTGCTGCTAGAGGAGCCAGTCGCATCATCCTCGGGATGACCAGGGGCCAAGCCATGCCCAGGTTTCTCCTGAGATGTCTACAGCAGGGTGGTACCTGAGCGTCTGGGTGCACGTGCTGCCCACGGGGGCTGGGCAGCAAGCCACGCCATGATGTGAGAAACGTGACAGCCACACTGCTCAAGGGCCTGGCTTCTTGCCCAATAATTGGCTTGAAGAAGGAGAAAAAAATTGTTTGCAGGAGTATCACGGAGAGACATCAAGACGGGGCTATTAATAACAGGCGAGACATAACCTGCAGGCCACATGTCACAGGGCCTCGTGGTGAGGCTGTCGTGGTATGTGCAATTCAGTGTGCCATCGTGGGGAGGCAAGTGTAACCCTCACACCTGTGGACCTGAAGCTACTCAACCTTTACACTGCATATCCTAGTGCTTTGGGGTGTTCTTGGGAAACTCCTCAGGATCCCCCATGTGTGTTTCTCCCTCCTGCGAACAACCTTCACTTGGTCCAGTGCCTATCCCCTACCACTGCAGGGGGTGCCACAATGGGCAGGCATCATCCTTCTTAATCCCCACTTAGCCGAGCTGCCATACCAGACACAGACTGAAAGAGCCTTTGACTCACTCTGGGCAACTGCAGCTCGCCCTGCAGTGTGCTGCAAGAGCACACCGAGGCTGCGTGGCCAGGCAAGGCAGGCAGCAAATCCAGCAGACACCAAGTCGGGCTTCCCTGTGCAGCACGTGGATCTTGGCCTTAGTGGACACAAGGCTGGCGACCTGCCGGCCCGTCCCCTGCAGCTGCTCGTGGAAGTCCCTGTATCCTCAGGACTGCAGATCCAGATGCTTTGTCTCCAGAATATACTGTGTTTATCTGTAGCACATGAAGAGTTTTCCTTGCCACCTTCCTATTTTTTCCAGGGCAACTTGGGTTGTTATTTCACGTCCTATTCAAAATCCTGCAAAGTTATTGCTCGCTTGCAATAACTTGCCATTGAGATGTGCCACCTCAAACTCCCCTTTACACATAGACCTGCGGTGGTTAAACCACGACAAGACCACAGCCCTCTTTCCACGGGATCCAGTTTTCTATCCAACACCTCACCAACCTCTGTTGGTATTATACCCAGCACAAACCATTCCTCCGTGGAGTCCGAGTGTCTCTCTTTCCTGCCAGCACTGTGCAGAGACAATAGCCTGCTCCTTCCCAGCAGTATACTCTCTTGTGCAAACCACAACTAGCTCCTGCTTTACAGCAGCAAAACCAGATGTCTTTATTTCACTGAGTTACTAGGAAGTGAAATTATTTCACAGTATTTGCCAAAATATCCTTCTTTCCAGGTTTCAGTATGACTAGGAATGGGAGGAAGATGCTGTTCTGTTTTTTTCTACTTGAAGAAGTGTTTGGCATGCAGCTGAAGAGCACAGCATGGCACAATTAAACAAGAGCAGGGCGTATCTGCCAGTAGCCAGGCTGCCTCCAAGACCAAGTACATCTGCCTAGAGAGCCTGCAGAGCCTCCTGGAGACTGCTGTCCTGGTGAACGGCTCCTGAAGCCAGCCTCTCGCTTTCCATGGAGCAGCCCTCATGGAAAGCCCAACTGCCCACATGGGAACCATTTTCCAGGACAGCTTCCAGTGCTACTTGCTCCCCATGACTGTCAGGTCTCCCCGGCCAAGGGGTAAAGGCCAGCAAAGACCCCAGCCACATGTGGGAACCAAGCCTTGGTATTTGAGCAAGAGTGGGGAGGGCCTCAGGGGTGACTCCATCCACGTGTCCACCCCCTGAGACAAGGTGCTCTGCACAGGGCAGACACCTCTGGGCACAGCTAAACACCTCCCCTGTTGTAGGGAGGAGATGGAAAGAGGTCAGTGATCTAGGAGGGACAGGCAGGTCAGCCTGGGAGAGGCTGAAGAAGGCTGATAGGGAAGGGTGGAGAAACCCCACCCCACTCCTCCTCGGTGTCTTTGCTCTCCTGTTCTGCCACTTCCAACGACACAACCCCCAGGAAAGCAGCTGTGGGTTTGGTGAAGGTGCCTTTGAGCTGGAGGTGGAGGGAGGGACCTGGAGAAGGACCCCAAGGCCAGAAAGGCAGGTGGAGATGCTCCAGCACCACCAAATGGGAATGATGGGAGACCGAGACTGAAGGAAATGGCAGTGGAAGCCCTTTCTGTTTGTAGCGCATGTCTGCAGAGGTCCAAGAAAGGAGAGTGGAGTTCCCCAGGCTCGACACAGCTATCCTAATCCACCACAGTACTCCAGAGTGAGGAACTACCAAGAGGTCACTCCCTCATCCAAGACACAGCAGCAACCACAGACAAGGACGCCCCAAGGTGAGGTAAGATGCACATTTCTCATCTACCCAGCAAGCAGCTCTACCCAACAGATTCCCCTGAGGAAAGGAAGAGGAAAAATGTGTCACACCCTGACCAGAAACCAGTCAGCTGCTCACAGTCACATCAGCTGCCATAAAACTGCAAAATAACCTCACAGCTTAGGCAAGCCAAACCAAACCCCGTTGGTCTGAAGTTCATTTAGTAAAGCATATGCAACCCCAGTCAGAAGGCCCACGGGAAACACCCCAAAGAGGGGCAAAGTTTTCTCAAAGTTGCTTGCAGAGTAGGTTAAAAAGGCCTTTCTTAGATGACCATCAATAGTCATCTAAGCACAGGGTAGCAGAATCAGCTGTGATTTTGCCAGAGCCAGTTAGACTTTGGAGGCAAAAAATTATGCCCATGAGATAACATGAAGCTTCTTAGGATCGAGCTTTTCATACGAAAAGGCTGGGCCAAGCAATGGCTTGGTTAAGAGGAAAACCATAAGGTTTTTAAGAGGGCAAACATCAAGTGTTTTAAAACCACATGATGAAACATTTGGAGAAACCCAAACCAAAGTATCCCCTGCACCCTGATTCACATTTGATTTGACACTCCATCCTGGTTCAAGGTGAGGAAGGAGTGAAAACACTGTTGTTTTCTTGGCACAAGCAACTCCCTCCCTACAAGGGTGTTTGAATTTACTGTGACAGAAACCTGAAGACTTGCAGGGAGTGGTGCCTGCATAAGGTACAGCTATGGCTTTCTCCTCACTGAAACTCAGGCACTCAACTTTGGCTTTGCGTTCTCTCTTCAGGGAGGCTTTTCACCAAAAAGAAGTATTAGCATGGAAAAAATGACTCTGTGGGTACTGCGTGGGAGTGTGGGACTTTCTTGACTCATAGCATTGGCAGAGCATCCCAGTGTGGACTTCCAAGTTGGACCCAGGCCTTGGAGACCTTAAAATCCCAGTGGGACTTGAGCCCCACTATCTGGATAGGCTCTCTGTCCTCCTCACCCGGGGCAGGGTTATTACTGCTTGTTGACTCCAGACCTTTCCTCTGGTGGGAGCAGTCGTATTTTCAAGCCTCGATTCCTCAGCTGCTCACCCATCAGAGACAGCTGGGAAACTCACAGGATACCTCTTCTCACCCTTGGCGTGAAACCCAAATTTATTTGGTTTCTCCCAGGAGGAGATGAAGAGAAAACAGCCCTCCTTCCTGCCGCCACGGCACAGGCTAATGAGAACGTGTGCCTGCTCATTCTTCCTCTGAGACAACACAAACAGAGTCCATCACAGACAGGGGATGCCTGCAGCAGCTATCCTGCTTTCCTCCTGCTTCCAGCAATTTCAGATCAGCAATGCTGTTGAAGCACCAAAACCATTGTCTTGCACGGAATTAACCAACATGGATTCACAGCCACTCCACAGCAATGACTGATCCAAACAAGTCAGGCAGCGATCAGTGCTGAGACCTGGAGATGGGAGAAGCCTGGAAAATCAGAGGATGAGAGGTTTCCCAAGAGGCGAGGAAGAAATGGCATGCCTCTTCAGCAAGTTCATGAGGTTCAGGCAGCAGCCTGAGAAGATGTGAAAGGACATGCGGCGCTGGGTCTCAGTGCCGAGGAGTCAACGCTCCTACAAACAACAACAGCCCCATCATGAAAAGACGTGTCCAACTGGCTGCCCTGAGCCAACCTGGAGGATCTCAGAGGATTTCAGGATGGAAGCAGTAGGGAGATCGAGGGGTTGGGAAGAGGAAATTGGCAGAAAGCACCGGTGCAGCTCCAGGCAGCCTTTTGCACAAATGGCTGAATACAGCCAGAACGAAAGTCAAACAGGAGACAGAAGACGGAAGCCTGGATATCTGCCCAAGACTACTGAGGGGCAGTGCGACCAGGAATGAGCAGCCCTGCAAAGCTACAAGGCCCAGGACTGCTTCTCTGGGTTTGCTCTTGCAGCGAGAGGTGCGTGACAGGCACCCAGCCTAGTCCACACTGAGGGACCTGAATGTGACTGCAAAGGAATGCTACGAAGCAGAGGCATTCGCGAGAGAATGAAGGCCACGGTGGACATTTTGGTAATGATTACCAGGTTTTAAGGCTGTTGGCAAGGTTTCCAAACATGGAATTATCCTCATGAAGTCATCTGATGGACATGTGCTGAAGCCAGAACCTCACCATCTTCCATACAGGGAATCAAACCTCGTGTCACTCCCTGCCCCCCCGACCCTGCACTTCTAAATCCTGTTTAAAAATAGGATGTTTCTGAGTTCATTCTCCCTTAGTGAAAACCATAGGAACAGTTGCTATCCAAAACAGTGCTGTCGTAAGTTGTGTACACTGAAAGACTGTAAAACTGGAGTGCAGAAAGCCTGTGACCTCGGGAGAGGTAAAAATGGCTGCAAAATTACTCCCTCTCCATTCAAACGTGTTGCTTTCTCAGCCAGTGTCTGCTGAAGGAGACAAAGGCTTTTTAATTATTTGGCCCCCAAAGTCATTAAGAAGCTAGCTGGAGACTGCCCTTTTTTTTTTTTTTTTTAAACAAGCATACTTCCTTTCCTTCAAAAAACATCTTTGCTGTGCAAAACAGCAAAAGCCAGCAGTCCAAGCTTAATTGAGTTCCTGTGTGTTTGGCTTACGTGCACTTCAGGAGAAAGAAATATGCAAACATGGGAACAGGGCCAGCATTTGCAAAATTCATGAGAAAAAAACCCCACAGTCACTGCTTCTGCAGAAGCCCTGCCTTGCATCAATTTACACTTCCACAACCAACCAACCAAGGAGAAAAGCATGCACCATGGTCACTTGTGCTTAGCTTTCCCTTCCCTTCTTCCTCCAGGAGCAGAGGGACACCAGGTCTGGGTAGTTTTTCAGCCCATGATGCTGTGAGACAGGAACAGGATAGTGATATAAGCTATCTGTAGTCTTTATGTCAGTCAGGCCTGCCTTGGTCAAACACTGCTCCTAGGAAGGACAGAAGCCTGCAGGGAAGAGGGAACTACTGCAGCAGGCCTTCAGGCTGCTGCAGCAGCAAACCCCCACGCAACTTCTCCAAAGCAAAAATCAAGGCTGAACATACCAGTAGCAGGAATCCCCCGCTAAGGGCTTCACGCCCGCCATGACGCAGTGCAGGACCACTGGTGATGAGAGTTTCCCTGTTGCTGCTGGCCCGAGAGCAGAAAAGCCAGGCTGGAGGTCCTGAGACCTAGGATGCTCATGTTGCTTTGTGCCACTGGGCAACCAGACAAGTCCATGACAGCAGTTTTCATCCCGTTTGCAGGAAGAAGGCAGGGGAGGAAGCAGGTTCTTCAGGTCCCAGTGCCAAATCTGAGATGATGTGACCTAGTGCCAGGGCCGCACAGTCACTGTAGGTGAACACCAGGTACCAACACCACATTCAAGCATACTGGAGCAGGACGCAGCTGGGCTGCTATGGCCAGGCCTCTGTCCACTGTAAGGCACGAGGATCACACGAGACTCCCCAAGAAGGAGTTGTGCACACAGCCGATGGTGTGTCCAAGCTGTAGGCCCGACACCTTGCCTCTGGCAGAGTAAGTGCTCGCCACTCTCAACTCTGAGCTGTTGAACATGGGGACCTCGCTGTGTTTTCCCACCCAGAGACCTTTTCTGTGCTGCTGTGAGGACAAGCAGAGTACAGACCACCTTTGAGTCAAGTGCTTGGCTCTGAGCAGACCACATTAAGCAAAACCTAGAACAAGAGCAGCTCGCCAGCAACTAGAAGGCCTTCCCAAGCAGAAACAGGCTCTCAGAAGTGTTCAAAAAATATCTAGAGCCCTACAGCATTGTGTGGCAACACCAAGAGAAGAAATTCTGAAGACAAGACAGTACTGGGCAAACACAGACAAGGGACTGGCCCTGAATTTCTCAAGAACCCTAAACCTCAAAGCTTCCTTCTTGGATGTTATTTTCTGTTAGGCACAATCCTTTAAGCAGAGAGTGTTTTCAGCAGTGCAAGTAGAAACTATTGCAGCTGGCTTAAGTGATGGACAACCATTGTGAAAATGCTTACAGTGGTGCAAGCATCCATTGGGACCTATTTTCTGGAGGTTACTGCCCTCAGACATATCAGTGTTTTTCATCTCCCACTACTAGTCATGCTTGCCTCTCCACAAAATATTGTCTGAACTCACCTGGCCAACATTCTGCTCCAGTTAGAGCCGGAAAAAAGGACATCTGAAAATGCAACAGCCTTTCTCAAGATGAGACCTTCATCATCCCATGGACATTTTCAGACATTTGACATCTTGAGTGTGCACAATTTATCCTCAGCCAATTCCTGTAAAATAAACAAGCAAGAACACAATGCCTCTGCCAAACTGGTACATCTCAGGGGACTGCAAATACCTGAAAACATGTATGGTAAATACTAGTTTGGTACTTTCTTGTGTTTTCCTTGCTAGAGATCAAAAGTCTTTCTGCATATTAACAAAGCAAGAATTCTCTGTTTCAGTAGTCCACAGACAAATCAAGACTCTGTGGTACCAAACACTGGCAAGTTTAGAAAAGAACCTAGGGCTGGGAAAAAAAAAACAAACCACAACCACAAAAAAGACCAACCAAACAAAAAACTCCCAAACAAACAAAAAAAACCCCCCCCACCCACAACACCAAACACTCAAAAAAAAATAAATAAAAAAAACAACACCCCAAAAAAACCCCAAACCAAAAAAAACCCACACTAGCAGCTTGGGAAAAACTCTGGTACTTTTTCAGGAGCCTGAGGAAAGGCTAATAGTTATAAGTGGCCTGAGCACCTCAAGTAATGCTTGTAGCTACTCACACTCTCCTGCTTTTTCTGGGGGTGGCCTACTAGCATTGGCTATGACTTAGAAGCCATTGGTCCTTCTGACCTCTGAATCCTTGGAAATGTACTTGGGGTCCCCTGGACACCTAAAAAAGGGCTGGATATAGGCACTATGAAGAACCGTTAAGTTCCACGTCTTGCCTTGACCCTTTCCTCAGTCCTGCCTCTCTCTGAGCACATTCAGACCCTTCCCGCTTGACGTGACATTTCCCTGGGTATCAAGAGCTCACAAGTACCTTGAGTAAAAGATGGGAGCCGCACTATTTCTCCACACCCTGCCCCTCCCCTACAGTCATGGCTCAGGAGAAAGGCATGTCTCTGTCCATCACACGTACACCATTTACAGTAGAAACCACCCTGTCCAAGGGCTGTTCCCACCTCATGGGTGAGGAGTGTGGTTTTCTGCCTACTTATTATTTTTTGGGCCTGTTTACATATAATCACTGACTGGATCACTCCAGCTTGTTGACATCTTTCTTCTGGAGGTCCTCAAACTGGACAACGTGCTAATACAACCCCACAAACACCAAGCAGGGGGAAACCAATCCTCTCCTCTGCTCCCATCACCTGGGTGCAATGTAGGCAGGAGAAATCATCCGTGAGGACAAGAGACATGTAGCTCCAGAACATCAAGGATACTTTTTGGTTCATCTAAAAAGTAGAGTGAGGCTGGATTAGTACCCCTAGAACTGTGCATAGAGGTGCGGTTATTCTGAACGAGAGACTGCTACATCTCCAACCTGGTCTAGTGGAAGGTGTCCCTGCCCATGGCAGAGGAATTGGAGCTAGATGATATTTAAGGTCCCTTCCAACCCAAACCATTCTGTGATTCGATGAACTCAAAGGTGACAATCTCTGCAGAAGTCAGGGCAGCATCTGGGAGAGAGGATGTTCTTGTGGACACCGAATCCCTGGGAACGTGGCCTGCAGGAAAGGCTTCCCCGCTGGTAAAGATGCATCTGAGTGCTAAGTTTATGGGAGGATTACATTTGCATATTATCTGTTCAGAAGTCCCTTTCTTTTCCTTCTTGTGTAATCTTGTTTTCCAAGTCTTCCTCCTGAAGATTCCTTTTTGCATTGAGCCTGTCAGTGTCAGGCTCAAGATGAACTGGAATGAAACCTATAGCTTTGTGGACAGAGGGTGTCCTGCAGACATCAGTCAAGGCAGAGAGAGGGGAGATATTACCTACGGAAACTTTGAGACGATTCAGAGCCTGAGAAGCAGGTGTCCACTCTCAGTAGACTCAGAGCAAATACCAATGACAATGTTCAAATGGTGATGGGGAAGAAAGAGTGCCATCGGGCTGAACTCTGGGAAGGTGTGTCAGATAGCAACCAGCATCCCCTCCACCCCCAGCTCCGTTTTCAGTCTCCTCCAGAATTGCATTGGCTGCTTTACAGGTTTGGTACTGGCAAGCCAGTGAAAGAATTCGTGCCTGATTTGCCAGGTAAAAGGGGACTAGTTCGTCACACAAGGTCAAAGTCACCTGTGAAACAGTGCAGGCCCCAGGCCAAACAGGGAGACAAGCCCACAACTGCATTAGCTGCCAAACTCAGAAAAGCCTTTGACTGCAGCATTATTGCCTACATTTAAGGGCAGCAGGAGACCTTGAATTATTCATTGCAAGCAAACTCTCTGGCAAACCTTAGCCCTGCTACCTGTTAACAGACTGAGGGCAAACTGCCTGTTTACAGCTGTTTGTTATGCAGAAGCTTAGGAACTGCTCATGCAAAACATTTCAGCCCAGGAGCTGTCTGCCACTCCTTCTGCAACGCCCTGCCCACGAGTGGTACCGTGTCTCAGATGGGAGAGTGGTACCCCTGCTCCCTGCAGTGCCTCTAAGTCCTACCCACGGGCAGAAAAGGGATACAGCCCAGGGAGAAGGAGGGTTCTGCGTGTGGGTAGATTTCACCGTCCTTTTTTTGCAGATGCTTATGCATGTGTTTGCTTGTACCTACTTTCCACTCTTTGTTTTCTTCTGGGAGATTAACCTCTTTCTCCAGTGGGGTTTTTTGCTTGTCTAGGGGACCAGACCAGAGGTGGTGCTGAGTCTGTCATTGGATGCACTTCTACTGCTGTCCCCCTGTTTGCAGCCAGCACTGTCCCCCTCTGCCTTCAACACCCATTTCCAACTCTCCTGGCTAAATAATCAAAACAAGGCACTTCCATGCTTGTGGAGAAGGCTAATGCTGTGCTATCAGTCTTGCAGGCACATCCCTCTGAAGCCTTGCATTGCTCTTTCCAGAGCTCAGTTACCAGGGACAGTCTTTCGCACAGAAAAAATGCTTTTTGGGAAGAGGAAGGATGAGGCTGATGGCAGCCCAGGAAGACTGGGTGCTCCAAACATATGAAGGGAAAATAAAGTACAAAAATGCACCACCCCCCCCTCTTTTTTTTCCCTCCCC
>NW_010258731.1:26936-27338 GCF_000690775.1 Eurypyga helias
CTTCCCTTTGCAGAGGAGGGCCAGTTCTCTTGCCAACCCCTTTCACCTATACTCAGCAGTGTCTCAGTGTCTTGCAAAGCTGGGTTCACTGCCTAGCACTCCACTTTGCTCCATCTGTTCTCCCGCAGTTGCACAGAAAGCAGCTCTGTCCTGCTCACACAAGACATGCCTTTTCATGTTCTACCAGCAGAAAGGAAGCAAGTGTCTCAGGCTCCGTGGTTTGTGCAGACAACCACAGAGGTAGTTTGGCAGGCAAAAGTTGGAGTGACCCCTAACCCTGAAAGCACTAAGACAAGGCATCCCGTATGCGGCATTTTTGCTCTAAGAAACTGAAAAGGTGAAATCCCTTCATCCCAGCTTAAATACTTGCACCAAACCACTACCAAAAACTAAGCATCACTC
>NW_010258731.1:27354-47856 GCF_000690775.1 Eurypyga helias
AAAGACTCTTTCCAACTTTGAATCAGTCCAAGACTTCCAAAGGCTAAGCACCCTGGATCTGCAATTGAGGACCTTGGCAAGTAACTGATTTCCATCAAGATCAGCTCCTCCACCACTCCTGTGCAAACAGTCTAGCAGGAGGTAATCTCAACCTTAATAATCCTATAGCAGCCGTCGCTATTCCTTTTCACTGAAGTGCAGAAACAAAACAACTAAATCCAGACCTAGCCGTCTTCCTCCCATGCTTTTTGGGAAGGCTAGCGAGTGAGCCAAACAGAAACACATCCTCATTTCCCAAAGCCCCTGGTGTTTTGAAGATGATGTCTTGGCCTTGCAATTGCCATTTCCTCTCCTGGCTGCCTGAAAGCCCCATCTCTCCAGCAAAGGGGCTGTGGAAGCTCATATGCTTCTACCTTCCAGCTAAGTCACATTAAGAGGCAGCAAAGGCCACAGGACAATTTATCCTCTGGAGGTACTTACCCCTTGCTGTTAGGCTGACTGGGCCAGGGCTTGCTCCAGGGGCACCACTGCAGTGCCCACACACAAGTATGAGCAATAGCACTGCTGAAGATCTCTCAGGTCTCCAGTCTGGCCTCCAGCTGCTGCTTCTGAAGACGGGAGGATTCCTGCAGGTCCTACATGGTATCTGCAAGCTTTGTGCAGACAGCTCAGATACCAGAGGGCACCAGACAGCTATGTTTAGCTAATGAAATTTGCCCCTAGAAGGCCCTACAGGTCTAATTCTTAAAGAGCTGAAGATGGAGTGAATTATGTGCTGCTTGTGCCAAGCTATTCTGAGACACGGAGAAACAAAGTGGAATTGGAAACAGGACTAGAGTGAAAGCTATAAATCTATGGCAAACCCAGCAAGCAGGAACCATTTCTAATCAACAGACATCCTTCTGTCTCCTTGAGAAAACTTGCTAAGTTGGTCTCCATTTCCCCATTGAACTCCACCAAAAATGCACACTTCATCATACTTGAGACGTTCTGTCGACTGTTTGCAAAGACTCGCAGACTCCTTTTCCATTTGAAGACACGTCATTTGAGGTTGTAGACTTCAGAGTGGATCACCTGACCTGTTTTGTAGTGGGACACTGCAGTCCCCTCCCATCCTTTGAGTTTGCCCTTGTATTGGTAGACCCTGGAAGGATGGCTCCAAGGTCAGCCAGATTTCCCTCTATATTATGTGGCATCCCAACAGTCCCATAAGACATCGGTGCCTTAGCAGTAAGCTAAGTGGTCCAAAGACACCTTTGCAACCTGAGGATTTTGCTGCATTTATGCTCCCAAAAACACTTTTCATGCTCACATGAAGCCAAAATAAATCTAACAACATGGATCAGTAGAGGAACATGGCGAGACATTCTGGTGCTACTGCTAAAATCACTGGCAGCTATTGGTTCCCAGCAAGCTTTCAGTAGTAAGATAGCCTGTCGCAAGAAACAATGAAGCAGAAAACAGTGTCAGAGCTTGCTTTTAAAGCAGCAAAATCAAGCCATAAGTGAAAAAGAAGAGACAGCTGGAGAAGGTGAATTGAAAAGGTGACTTTTTCCCAAAGACATAGGACCAAGAGTGAACACTTGGCTTTTCAGCACTGCCTATGCACCAATGGATCTCTCTTCTTGCAGCCACACTGCAGCCACAACTATAGCAAAGCTCAAGGTGAGGCTATAGAAAAAAAGTGATGTTGTTTAAAAAATCCCAAACTGATCAGACTCATGCATACTCACATATGATCACAAGTACTATGACATGCTTCAACACAGTCAGCCCAGAACGAAAGCATCAAGGATCCATGCCCTTGCCAGGATTACTTGCAACAAGGTGGAAGAAGAAAAGACACCAGCTATCTTCCCTCACCCTCCTCAACTCTTAAGACCACCAGCATGCAGGTGTTTTGGATATGCTCTCTGTACCTGCAGGAGTCCAACCTGTGATTAGGATCACTCTTGCTGTTTTTTGTCTCCTTATCTCAACAGGTAATTGCTCCTATCCCATTCTTTTATCATGCAACCAGCATATTTTTATGACTTGAGATTTCAGGTTTGTCCTGCCTTGGTTTAGGCTGCCCCTTGTTCACCTCATCTAGGTGTTTTAAGGAGCTGTAGGTGTGCCGTAATTTTGGTGACCTGCTAACACATGTGCCATCAGCACATTCTCATCCACCTCTAACACCATCCCTTCTGGTGCTTCTAGACACTCCCATTCCTTCTCCATTCATACCAATGTGTCTATTACAAATCTCAAAAACTCCTAGTAGCATGAAAGAACTGAAGAGCAATTGCTGATGTTCCTTTGGAGCCATCACAAACACAGTCTACAGAGTCTTATGGTCTCAGTCCATGTGACTGCATGCACTCAGAGCCCTTGGAAGTCTCAGTACTAGAGCCAGGGCAGGCAGACTGCAAGGTCCCATTGCTCAAGAAAGTATTTGCAGAAGCTACATTCTGTAGATGAGATGCAGAACCAGCTGCTTTGGAGACCAGGAGCTTGAGTGGAATTCCCTCAGGCAAAGGCTTGTCTCCAAGAATAGCTCAGGCAAAATCAACAGCAGTTGCAGTGCCTCTTACTCTAGTGGCAAACCTACATTAAGGTGTTGTCTACTGAAAAGAAACGGTAGAGGGTTTTGGGCAGACAGAAGTTGAGGAGACGGGGCAGATGATTTCCATGTAGCACTAACCTTACTGCATAAACTTGAACAGCAATTTAATTCTATGCCTGAATTTCATCCTCTTCAGAACAGAGCTAGTAACTTGGTTGTAAACCACAGGCAGTGTATAAAACTTAGTATGCTTGTCCCTCTCCTTAAAGCAAGCACAGGGCTCAGCCCAACTGCACATACTTTGGGAAGTTATATTCTTGACATTGAGGGGTTGCAGAACCCTGATGCCACAGTCAGGATCACAGCATAGGGAAAACAAGCAGGAGAAAAAGAAAAGGGAATCCTTAGCCCAGACATTCACAGCACAGCTGCTGCAGGACATGGTATAAAGCTTTAACAGAAAAGCAAAAGGGGGGCAAGTTGTACTTCAAGGTATGTTACAGACACTCAGTCCTGCCAAACACCCTACAAGTGAACTGAGCAGTGGTTGTCTACCAGGCTGAAGGGCAGTTGGTCTGGATGGAGGAACAGAGGTCATCTAGAGTACATAAAGACAGTTCAGTCCAGTCTACATGTGCTCCAGAACTCAAACATTGAGAGCAAAACAAACAAACAAACAAAAAAAGCACTTTCAGAACATTTATATTGTGAAAGAAGGACAGTTCTATGTACAAAGACCTCTAGAGCACAAGGAATTGACCAAGCTGCAGGATGTGCTTGAGAAGATTTTGTGCAGTTTTTAAAAGATTATGCAGATGGCAGAAGAGAAGGAACAGATGGAAAGCTCCCCACAGCAATGGCCAGGTGGCTGCAGCCACCAGCTTGGATGTTAAGCTGTGAAGCCCTTTCATATACAGTATGAATATAGCCAGACAAGCTTACCATATACCCAGTGGCACACAGCCAAGTTCTGCGTTCTTTACCTCTCAGACACAAAAGCTTCCGCCACAGAGTACTTTGCTCACTACCACAGCTACCAAAAGGAACCTGAATTATGTCTGTGGCCTCTTGACTCAGGAAAGAAGTTCAACAGCCCGGAGTATGACTACCTCGGTTCAAGACAGAAGTTTCAGCCAGTATGACACATCTACTGCAACCTCTACGGAAATGTTTCACAGGCAGACAGAACCAGCCAAGCACAGAGGAATCCATTCACTCGCTGCCAAATCACACCATTCAACAACCAATAAATTCCAATGTCTATGCCAATCAGTATTCACCAAGGTGGGCAGGACTCTTGGCTGGAGGACAGGGAGAAGGCATTTCTGTTTTCTGCCTGAAAGGAAGCTAAATCATAGACTTTTACAGTGATTCTGTTTTTGTAGTGAAAGGGCATTGTTTGAGGATCCTTCATTTTAGAAGCCTTGATCCAACACTTACAAGAACATCAGTATCACCCAGACTAAACTATGGAAGAAAGATGCTGAGGTGTAGTGTTTAATCATACAACTGACTTACTCTATGGAGCTGCCACCTGACAATACCTTGCTCTGTGCTAAAAGCTGCAAGCCTGCTGGGATTGCTCCATAAAAAACACCCAGCAAGGCTGATCAAGGTCCTCCAGAGCTCCACGGGGACACACCCCAAAGTGTTAAACAGCTGCACAACGCTAAGTGCTTCACAGCTATCACACGAACCTCTTGCTCCGAACAAAATCCATTCTGTCACACGCTCCTGTACTCGGCAGCACAAATACCAGCACCGTGTTTCTTCTAAAGTGTTTCCATGCTTGAAGGTGACAATCTGTCAGAAAAATCTAAGGCATTTGAACGAGCTCACTCACCGAATGTAGGAAAGCATCACTCCACCTTCCCCACATGATGCTACACTTACCAGCACAGCTCTTGTGTGGAAACAAATACCCATCGCACATCTAACTTAACTGGCATTCAGTTTCAAAGTGACCCTGTCCTTGCCACAGTTTTTAATCTCTTAATAGTGGCAGCAGCCCCAGAGGGGATGTGTGTGTGGTAACAATCATGAAAGAAAGTACCATTAAACTGTGAGAATTTGCCACAAGCTTTTTGCTGTGACTTGTGAAGGGAGAAGGGAGATTCTCCATTTACTTATATCGTCCTCCCGACTGTTACTGTCTTAACTGGCTGCAGCATTCGGGAACCTCACCACACTATACAAGCTCCTAACAAGGCAGCAGTCCCTGATCTGATAAGGTTTCTGTTAAAACCTGTTCATAACAGTTAGGCCAGCCCCACAGACAGGATTACGGCATAGAGTACACCTGCTTCCAGACACAGCTTGTTAGAAAATCAGTACAAGCAGGGTCAGGGAAGGACTATTTCATGTAAGCAAAACAAGCGAGAACAAGGAGCGAGCTAGTAAATTCCACAGAAGCCAGCCCAAACCCAGGAAATCTGAGGTGTTGGAGAAGGGTCTGAAGAAGAAACATGCCCGCGGGGCAGTTCTGCAGCATGCCAACAGATGGTCTGGGCTTTGCAGGCACCACAGCAGTTCCCTCCAACACTGGGTAAGGATGACTGATTTCTTTTTCAGCCATGCCCCCATCCAGGCACCTCAGCTTCCAGTAAGAGCCCCTTCTCAGCCCCTTATCTGCAGGGCTGCCTGTCCACTGAAGGCTGTCAAGCGTGGTGACTTGCTCTATGGATGTTACTCTCAGCAGGACGTGGCTTAACTTTCCAAGCTAATACATCACAAGACACTGTGTTGGTAAGAAAGAACAATTCTATCAATAATGAGAAACGGAGTTCTCTGAAGGCCTTGTCTGTGGCAAAAAATGCATGGAAAATTCTCAGTTAGCAAAGACATCCCAATAGCACATTAAGACTACCAGATAATCTACAGCTAGTTTATCTCCTTCACTGGGTTTCACAGAACCAGAGGAGTGTCATTTGGGAAGGAGGCAGGGAGGTCTCTTGTCCAGCCTCCCATTTGGAGCAAAGCTATCACTAACAGGAGGTCAGGGCTGGCTTTGACTTCCCTCTCTTTGTGGAGGACAGCAACATATGACCATGCTGTCCCCGAGATTGTGCTTAAATACAGCCAACCTTAGTGCAGCAGCAGCCAGTTACCCTCCCTGTACATGGCACTGGGCATCCCAAAAAGCCCGTTCTCAAAGTTCATTGGCTGTATTGAACACTCAGACTATAAGGGTAGGTGCAAGCACACACGTGGCCTACCCTGTCTAGATCAGCTCGTAACATGTCCCTTCTCTCTTTGGTTTAGGCCTCTGTCATCTTGGTCTGTATCTGCCTGAATGGGAATGAATCACAAACATCCAAGTGTTTTCAAGCAGGAAAAGGAGGCACTTTGAGTCTCATACCGCTGGCTGCTACACCTGTCTCTAAATTACATATAAAGCACTTTCATGCTGCTCAGAGCATAAATATTCAACTCCTTATCAATTCAAACTATGAATTATTATGAAACAAAGAAAGGAACATGGCAAGGAGACCTCCAAATCACGCTGATTGCGGTCATAAGTAAAAATAAGCGATGCCCAAGCACGGTGTTTTGCTGAGCATGTGGCTGTCTGGTAAGGTGTGTCATGCTTCATGGCCAGGCTGCAGCCCAGGACCTGCACATCACCCCAGCACCGAACACCAGCACGATGAAGCAATTCCTGCTTATTGGGACATCCCTGGCTCGCAGAGGTCCATTTGGCTACGTGTTCTCTTTAGAAATCAACATTGCTGAACCAGGGAACATAAACAAAGGAGGTCAGAATCACCTGCAAGTACTTTACAAATGCAAGACCATTACTACACTTCAAACGGCAAAAAAAGGGTTAGCAAGAACTTAGCCAGGAAAGTAGGCAAAACCCAGCCACTGTCTATCTGCAAAGAACATCATCAGATTTGCAATTAACATGCGCAGTGATGACCACACTGAGTTAAGATCGCAGGAGCGGGGCATGGTATGAGCCATGGGGCACCCCTGAACTGAGTGGCCAGAGGATACCGAGCCAGGTGATCACACCCCTAATCACAATGCACCCAGAGGTCACCTCTGCTATAGAGGTGTCCAAGGCTCTCATCGTTCATTCAAGAAGTTTTCCTCCATGGGAGGCCACTTGGTGCAAAACAGTCACACTCCTTTAATTTAAGCAGCACATCCCTGAGGGTACTTCAGGCGCTTCTCCCACAACACAGTCCTCTGATGTAAAGAGGGCAAACACCCGTGTTGGAGCCTGTGAATGACCAAAGGAGAAGGAACACAAGAGAGAAGTGACTTCCCATCCCCCAAAGCCTTGCCTGCACCCGCACTTGCAGATCAGCACCCCGTTCTCCATCAGATGAGCAGGAAGGTCTTCGAAAATGAAGTGCTAGCGGCTGTGGGTGTGCAGCTCGATACAAGGTAGAACATGGACTGACCACCACATTGACGTTTCACCTGTCGCCATTAGGGGAATCCTTCTGGTAAGCTGTCACTGTTCCCCGTGGGGCTGCCAAATATGATATCCTGGAAAGGGGGCTAGAATGGTCTTGGTGCCACAGAACGATGTTCTATACATTTAGCCCATTTCAAAAGCCTCCAGTCAGTAACTGGGTCTCTTGACGTTTATCCTCCGCAGGTGAGACTTCCCATTTCTTTTTAAAGGGCACAGTTGGCCCTTTTTTTCCAGATTAAAAAGAGCATACAAAGGTCTTACCTAGCACAAACTTCTTTCCAGGGGAGGCAGAAGTTCACTAAAGAAAGAAAAAGGGAAAGGGAGGACTTAAACTGCTTTGGGAACTGCAGGGCAAGAGAAATGAGCTGCCCTTCAGCAAAGCTGTGGTGAAGGGACACTGCTCCCCCAAGGCCATCTGAGAGCAGTGAAGGCCTGCAGTGAGGTGCCAAGAGCTCTCCAAGGGCGCCGAACCTCAGCTCAAAATGAACTGAGGTTTTTGACTTACTTCCACTGCTGGGAACAGCCCCCTCCTCACCGCAATGCTAGTTTCCAACAAAATATGGAAACACCTCGTTAAACTAAATTATTAAACTACTGTATAATAAAGACAAGCACAGGCAGGAGCAGTTTCTATGGACAACTGACCTCCCGAGTCTTGCCCCAGTAGCCAAACTGCACTAGGAGGTTGATGGGAGGCTACAAACGGTTGTGACCTCTTCTTCCCCGTGCAGCTAGCAACATTTGCTCATCGAGACAGGAGAGGTTATTGCTCTTTAACCTGCCTGAGAGAAACCTTCCCTCTCACACCCTCAACACAACCCCAAAATTCTGTGATTCCCTCTCATGTTCATATAAATACATATTGAGAAACCTACTTGAAAGTGCTCATGTTGAAATTTGTCTGCAACTCCTTTGTTTAAAGCTCGCTGGTGTTTTACAAAGGCTGTCTGCAACAGTAGTAGAGTTACTCAAGTACAGCTCTTAAAATGTGAAATAAAAAAAAAAAACAATAAAAATCACAGCCTATGTTAGTATCAGCAGATAATGTCTGCATGGGGCTTTTTTCTTGCATAAAAAGATTATTTCTTACATTGTTGTCAATGGTTTTTCCAGCATGGGATGACTCCTCTAATAAATAAAAGCATTAATTACAGCAGAGATGCACTCACCAAGCTTCTCTGGATCCAACCTGAAAAAACATGGTTTGCCTGAACACACAAGCATCACTAAAATCACCAGACCGTGTTTCCACCCCCCCAAATGCCTCCTTCCCCTTGACTATGAAAGTCTCCAGGAAAACCTACCCCTTTACTGAGTACTGTGAACTCATCACGTTCATGAGGTTAGTGACCCACGCATGGCGACGTCGCTAGTCCACCAGAGAAGACTAATCACAGGCCATGCTAAGACCAAGATCCCCAAGACTGCCGGAGACATTTTGACATTAATCCAACTCAGATAAAATAGTATCTGGAATGATTCTACTGATTTCTGCAACTCACTGATAAAAAAAAACTACTCAGGCAATAAACAGAAAAGAATTATTAATATTTAACCCTTATCTCAAAATACCCTTTTGAAGTTATTTAACAAAAATAAACAACTCTGTACTCAAAATAAGTGATGTAAAATTACAACAGATCTTCACTTATGAAATGTGTAGTATAATCGGTAACAAAGTTTTTCATTGGACTGTGAGCTTGGTTCCAGACCTGTAAACAAAAGACTAGTGACAAAGTCTAGGATCCTGCCAGCATCCCAAGGGGACATCTGCTGAGCCAGACTCAGTTTTATCACAGAAACATTCAATAAAGCAACTCAGACAAAAAAAAAAGTGAACTACCATGGTTCTTCAGAGAAAAGGACACTGTGGTTTCTGTAACAAAAAGCAAATGTGATTAACAATTTGTATAGAACATAGGCTGACAAAACTTTCAGAGTAAACATCTCGGGGATTTGGATTTCTGAAAATATATGAAGTATTGCTACAGAAAGAAAGGAAACGAAGATCAACAAAACTCTACAAGTAGAACAAGTATTTGCTTTCAGAAAAGAATGAACATCATTCTGAAGCAGTTGTGGCTGTCCAGATCTGTGACTCTTCCTACATGTGAAGCAATTGAGAATTAACCAGTACTTCTTTCTTACATGAATTTAAAATGGAAGTTTTCATGTTTCCATTGATCTGCTTTAGAGTGAGGGGAAGCTGGAAAAGTCTGATTAGCCAAGCAGTGAATAGTTTCAAAGCTTTATTATGAACAGGTTACTTTGTTTCCTTAATATAAGCTGCAAAAAGAATGAATGAATGTAATACAGGGGTACCAAACTAACTTATTTTGACTAAGAGCAACCAAAAGACATCATTCTGCTTTTCAGAACAAGCCATTCTAATGCAAAGCTGATCACAGATGTTGCATATCATAACAGCCCACAGAATCAAAGCAAATCAACAATTTGGCCTGTTTTGAATATCACCTTATCTGGGGCCTAGGAATAAAGCAGCCATTTATTAATAATTAGACATGGCCTTTACTAATAAAATTATATTCATCTTCCAATGTTAGATTTTGCCAAGGCATAGCTTCATGGTGGCAGAGGCACAGGAAGGTACCAAAAATAGTTGAGCATGTCTTTAACTATGAACTAGCAGCTTCTTGTTTTGTTTTATGTAACAACGAGAAGGCACAAAAACTTGATGATCTGGCATGTTTTGAACTTATTTTAAACTTCACTCATTTCTAAGTCCAAAAGTCTAGAAGCGGAATTAAATGAAGTGCTGCTATAAAGAGTAGCAGGACTGGGAGATATGATCCTCAAAGTGAAACTCTCAGGAACCTTCTCCTTTTAAATACAGGTTAAAAAAATTACTATCATACTGCATTAATGGAATTTTTATTCAATACACAACTCTTTGATGTGGAAGAAGGCAAGCATAGCCCTTAAAGAAGAAAAAACCCTAAAACTAAACAACACAGTACTTGTCTACTGCTTTAGAATTGATGAGCACGCTCCCACTTCTCCTACACTTTGTAAAAAAAAAAAAGTTAGCAGCAGGAACATTCAGGAGTGCCTTATCAGGAAAGGCAAGCCTGACCACTTGCTATTTCAGTTCTTCCAGCAGCATCTGATTTGTGTGCAATTAATATTCAGATGCTAGATATCATTAGAGTATGACATAGCAAATAAATACTACCCACAGGCTGGGGTGGCACAGCAGCACACATGCTCAGTTGCTCTTTGCATGTGTTTAAATTACATGCCTAAAATCTTAGTACTTAGCCTGGATTCTGCCTATCAGCCTCGTTACAAGAAAAGCTGCAAAACAGCCACCACACACACACAAAAATCATCAGTATAAAAAACAACAACGCTGTAACACTTTGGCTTCCAAGAGCAAAGAGCTTCCACACTCCTCTTTATTTCAAGAAAGAAAATTAGTTAAGGTGCTTTCAGATTCTGCACTGCAGACAGGTTGGCAGAGGTGGCCGTTTAATAATCTCTTAACAGTCTTGAGCGGGTATCCGACAGCAGTTCCCAAGGCAGAACCCCTAGTTCCTATAGCGGGGCATCTGTGGAGCAGGGGCTCCCTCTAAGGGGGCTGAGGAGGAGACTGTCATAAGCTGTCCAGCATGCATTCTCTCATTCACCCGGAGTTCACAGCCATCCTGCAGCATCCTTATAGCTATCCTTGCAATGTTTTTAGAGTCGTCAAGTCCACTGTGAGGTCTCCCATCATAATCCATGCCCAGCTTTTCAAGCATGATTGTCAGCTTGGTCTGGTTCCGAGGAACCTGATGGAGAAAGTGAACCACAGGCAAGAATTAGGATGTGTACCAAGTCTTTTTAATCTAACACAGTGCAGTAGGAACATATGCAGATTTTAAGGCTACTTACATCACATACTACTTTCATGTTGCCTTTTGCCAGATCACTAACAATTTAACTTCAAAGCACCTTGGTGAGACAGACCCACTCGTGTTTCCAGAGGAGACACAGTCAAGATGAGCTTGTCTAGACTCGGGATAATCTCAAGAGCCTCTCTCTCATCATTGCCAGTACCAGCTCAAGATGCGCCAGTGCTGCCAATGGTGGAAGCCATGGCCCAGTTAGGTTTAACAAGCCTCACAAAAAAGGGATTATCACCCAAAGCAGCACCGCAGAAGGAATGAGATTTTGGGTTTCCTTTCAAATGCTTCTGATTCTCACTGACATCAAGCTTCTGAATGCCTCCAACCACCACAGGAGCAGATCAGTGACAGCTACAGCAGCCTGTGTTTACATGGACAACCAACAGCGTGAACAGACAAGGAAGCTTCAAGTGACTTCCCAGCAAAAGCCCCGAGTCCTCTCTTGATTAATGACTAAATATACATTTGTTCTTTGGAAAAGTCAAAGACAAGGAAAAGGGAAACTTTGAAGAAAAAGTTTAGTTTGCTGTCTTGGTAGTGGTTGGGGTAGGGGAACACAGGACACTACATATTCCAGGATATTGCACCATACTACTGGATTTAATAGCAAGGCAGAATGGTGGTGACAGTGCAGTTGCCAAAACCTGGCAGCGTGCAACTCCAGTAATAACACGTCCAAACTGGGCAGGGGAGACAGGCTGCAGGCTGTGGGATATTCCACAGCAAAGTTACAATGTGTTCCTTGTCAATTTTATCTGTTCCTATTACTTAACAACAGATTTAACAGCAGCACAGAATAGCTTAACAGAACCACTGAGCAACTATAAATGCTACAACTGTTTGCATTTACTAAAAAAATTATCACAAAAAAGTAAAGAGAAACTGCTTCCTTCTGAGTTAAAACCTTCATTGCCTTTGGTGAAAAAGCACTCACTGCTCAGAGAAGGAAGCCTAAGTTACGCTTCGGTTAAAGCTGATAGGACTAACAAGACTGTTCTGTGTTTCAGTATGTTTCCAACAGAAATGGTCATGCAGGGAAAGCACAATAATAGGGGGAGAAATGGAGTAAGCCTGTAGTACTTGCCCCACACAAAGTAAAGCTCTTATTAAACATTAACCTCTTTTTCCTAGAGCTTACATTTAGTATGAAAAAGCCCTTCAAGAAGATCATCAGCTAGCCTGAAATTACATTCAAACACATGGTTTAGCACAGACTGACTAGGAGTTCGCCAGAATCTCCAATAACCCATTTTATGTTATACTGACAGTGAAAGTATGTCCAGCACTGAACCTGGTATTACTTTTCTCTTGATAATTTGATTCCACTGTAGATGTGCCCTGATCTTTCTCTGTCCCCATTAGTGTCAAAAGTGGAGATCTCCGAGTACTAGTGACAATTAATTTCGTAGTGTTATATGAAAACAGGAAAAAGTAACTGAAAAAAATCAATACAGAGTCTTTTCAGCTGAACTACTTCAAGACACACTGCATCTAAGAGCTCTTGTCTAAAAAATTCATACAATCCTTCAGCATACAATCTCCTTGATTCCTGAAAAGCAGATTAAAAAAAAAAAATCAAAATGCAGTAGGTGAGACCTTCAATTAGTAAAGTGAGATCTGGGCATGAGGCACATTTGAAAATCAGACCGCAGGCAACTAATTTATGTACTGTAATTTTATACTATACAAGTAAAGATCACAAGCACAGCAGGATGTTCTAGACTTCGAAACCAAATTTTCCTGCAAGGGAAACACCAATGTGTACAAACCTTATAGAAGTTCCCATATGATTTGCGAATATTGATCCACTTTTTGGCAAAAGAAGGGTATTTGATACGGCTAGTACGGCACTGGATGTTCAAAAATTTACTCATATCCCAAGATCTTAGTAAGTCAAAAAGAGAAAAGAGAAAAACATTAGCAACACATAAATCAGATGCCTTGCATTCTACATGTCGCACAGCTGTAGCACAAAAAGTTGTCTTGTCTTCGGTGATCAGTAGAAGGAAAACAGGTCAGGAAAAGCTCTTTTGCTACAGTCATAGTAAAGAATATTTTAATATGAATTTGTTAAACATGGGGAAAACAAATGACATGAGCAAGATTTTCAGTAGGATGGCTTCAGGTCCATGGTGCTTAAAACAACCAAAAAAAAATAGCATGTCAGCTTCTCCACCTACGACATCTACTCCAAAAGCTGCCAATAAGCTAGATGCTTACACGGCCCTTGGAGGAGCAAGTGATACCTTACATTTTCCTGATCACTTGGGTATGCATGCATCCCTCTACTCAGAAGTAGGTTATTGCAACAAGACTGCACTTCGTTTTAAGAGAAACCAGACCTTTATGGAAAGATGAACTATAACCCTATGCACTTCTAGCTTGCCTTCCTGAAGGGAACCACTCCAACAAGTTTGTAAGCTGCAAGATAAAATAAAGCCTTCTTCCCCTCTCTTGCAGCTGTCTACACAAACTCACTTATATGACAGATTGCACTGCATCTATTTCCCTTGAGGAATTTCACTCAGGAGATTCCTCTAGAGGGGAATTCCAGACACATTCTAAAGCTGAGTAGCATAACCAGTCTTGCACCAGGTTTGCTTTAGCATTTTCTTTATTTAATTCACTGTTGCTTCCAAAGATAGAAGCCTTCACAAGTAAAAAATTAGTCAAATAGCAGTATTTACCACAGTTCCGTAAAGCTGGAACTATATTAACTCTATATACATTGATCTAAATTGTAGCCGGATCTGAATGACACACCTCAAGTCTTGTGTGACACCTTTTAAGTGGCTTCTCCGTTCACAGTGGACACAGCCACGTCTCAGTGATACAGGTTCTTCACCAGAAAAGACCTGCAATTTATAGTCATTGTCCAGATCTTATGGAAAAAGTCTCATGGCCAAAATAATTTTCCCACTGGCTAAGCTGGGTTAGTTAAAAAGCTTTTGTTATGTATCCATTCATCTCCTATCATCCATTATTTCTTAAACCACTTATATTATAGACTAGAACTGTGTTTTATTTGACAGAAGTGTCACAAAGTCATACTAAGACCCCATATACTCCTTTTGTTTCCCTCCCCATAAACTCCAGTTCTGTTTCAGGGTTTGTCTCCCTTTGGTTCAACAGTCATTGTAACAGAGCAGCACAGGACTGCCTTTTTAATCCTGCACATTGGATACCTACTCCAGGCAAACAACTGGCACAGCAACGTGAAAATGCATCATTCACCTCAACAGGGCTCATGTTAAAAACTCCCTGTCCTACTTAACATGTCTGCTTTCTTCCCCCTCTTGGAACAAGGCATTTAACAGAAGAGTAATGTTTCACAGCTAAAAAGCAAGCATCAGCTACAAAAAAATTCCCTGGGTAGTGCTATATAAGGTAAGGCTCAAACAGTATCTGTCTTTATAGAACAAAGCTAAGATCACAAGAACAGTATCACATCACAGATTATCTAGATCTCAGGATCTAGTCCCTCTGCAGTCATTAGGGGACTTGGTTTCCCACCAGCCTTTGCGAGAGAGCGTGTTCAGGTGGTAGTTCAAGCACTAGTCTCTCCTTCACACACAAAGCTTGGCAGAGCTGTGACCCACCACAGCCACCTTCCTGTAAGCCAGAGCAGAGAGCTTTCCGCACTAGCCATTCCTCCTTGCACAGCATCACCACTACTGCTTTCTGGCAAAACACGCCGGACATACTAACACATGTAGGATATAACACAACCACGTCTCTGAAACATTGGATTCAGAAAAGCAGGGGAGTTGCTTAAAACCAAAATTGCACAACGTTCTTTTGGGGTATTCTGTGCTATATGGAAGGGAGATGTAAACAGAGAATTACAACAACAGAAAAAAAGGATAAAAGCTTATTCAACAGCATTGAGTTGTATAAAGCAAGCTAGGAAAGAAACAGTGCCATCTAATGGATTTGAGCTTCATTTCAAGTTAGTTAGGTCAGCTTTTGGGACATTCCATGAAGCTAAAGTTAGAATTAACTGGTAAAATGGCAGCGTCATGATCCACCTTTAACGATACTCTCAAAGATTAAATGCAGTTTTGTGGTTTCAGATTGTGGTGAAGGTTGCATAAGGACATACCCGTCTGTCAGCATGGAATAGCTATACTTTGTTCCCAGTTCTCGTTGTCTCATCCACTCTATGACATTCTGCAGAACTTGAGGAAATGTATCAGCTTTATCAACAATGTCCTAAGACAACCAAAAAAACCACCAAAAGGGAGGAATGTTTATTTCAGGAAAACAACAGCATGAAGTGTAAGAATTATATCGCTATACAGGCACTCACTAAGCTGGCTTCGCAAAATCTTTAGAAACAGTTTACACATTAAAATAAGCAGATAATTGGGCAGATTTTTCTTAACCAAAAAAAAAAGCACCACTAGAAGAGCTAACTTCCAAATGGCATCTATAAAGGTGTGTTGGGATTGCGGTGGAGTTTTGGTAGCGGGAAGGGGCTACAGGGGTGGCTCCTGTGAGAAGCTGCTGGAAGCTCCCCGGCTCCAAGTTGGATCCCACATGTGGTCACAGCTGAGCCAGTCAGCACCTCAGTGATAACATACTTAAGAGGGGATAACAAAGAAAAGCTGTACTTGAGAGAGGAGTGGGATGCGAGGGACAACCAGACAGACCCCCCAGGTTAGCAAACAAAGGTAGGGAGGAGTTGGGCTGGAGCATCAGTTCCCTGCAGCTCATGGTGAGAGGGCAGGCTGGGCCCCTGCAGCCATGGAGTGTCACAGAGGAGCAGAGACTCCCCTGCAGCCCAGGGAGGGCCCCACAGCACAGCAGGCAGCTATGCTTGTGACTCTATGGGAAGCTCGCACTGGAGCAGTCTGCTCCTGAAGGACGGCACCCTGTGTAAGGGACCCACACCAGAGCAGTTCACAAAGAACTGCAGCCTGTGGGAAAGACTCACGCTGGAAAAATTGGTGGAGGACTGTCTCCCGTGGGAGGGACCCCACACTGGAGCAGGGGAAGAGTGTAAGGAGCCCTCCCCTTGAGGAGGAAGGGGCAGCAGAGACAATGTGGGATGGACTGATGGCAATCCCTATTCCCCATCCTTCTCCCCCTGAGCAGCACAGGAGGTAGAGAAATGGGGAACAAAACTGAGCCTGGGAAGAAGGGAGGGGTGGGGAGAAGGTGTTTTATAGATCTGGTTTTAACTCTTATTATCACACTCTGATTTGATTGTTAACTGATTATTTTTCTTCCCCAGGTCGGGTCTGTTTTGCCCATGACCGTAACAGGTGAGTGATCCCCCCGGTCCTTGTCTCGGCCCACAAGTTTTTGCCTATGTTTTTTCCTTCCTGTCCCACTGTAGGAAAGGGTGAGTGAATGAGCAAGTGGCTGCCTGGTGCTCAGCTGTTGGCTGGGCCTAAAGCACACCAGAAGTTAACAAAGTCAGTTGTTGTTGAACTTTGAGTAAAGCCTTAAAGCTTGTTTCCCAGGCACCTGCTCAAGTCGCTTGTTCAGAAGCCGCTGCCATCATAAGACTCAAGATTTTTATTCTAAAGAGCTTAAAGAGGAACTGATGCAATTTAGGAGGTGTTCTCCTCTGCTAAAGATTTGCTACACATGGATTACATAGTGAATGCTTTTCCCTATAGCCCCTTACAAACACCTAAATGATCAATTTAGTGAAACCAATTCTGTGATAATTGGGAGAGGGAGAAAAAGACCAAGGATTAAGAAAGTAAGTCTTAAAGAAAAGTTACCATGAAAGAGTACCAGTTTGAAAACATCAACATCACTGCTACACTTTGATTTCTTCAGAAAAAATATGGGGAAAAAAAAGTTACCTGGGTGATTCCTGTCAGACTGATGCAGAAGTTTGAAAGCTTGGGATTAATTTCTGGCTTCACGTACTGCTGAAAAGTATCCTCCTGTAACACAGGAATCAAGCACTCAACAGCAGCACGCTACACAGCTCACACAGCTTGTCCATAGCCAAAAGGCAACAGCAGCTCCTTGTCCTGCGGGAGGCAAAAAGGAGTGTGCACCTCCCCCTGGGCCAGCATGAGCCTCCTGACTGACCATCAGGAGATTCCTAATGGGATGGATGGCCTTCCAACCAGAACACATCCTTCCTCTCAGCCAGTAGGCACCTAAGAACATGGATGTGGATGTAAGAGGGGAGACGGACAGACTGCAATGAAAGGGAAGATTTGGGAAAATGCGAGCATGAGTAAGGAAAAAAGAAGTGAGAGGCATGAGCAAAGCCTGACAGTGTCTCTATAGGTCACCTGCAATTCAAGGAAGGCAGGAAGGCAGCTGGCCACACACCTCAGAGGCTGTGTACAAGTCATACACCTTTGGATGCCAGCCCGTCAGAAACACACTGACCTCGCTCTGGGAAACTGAGAGGTACCAGACTGAAGGCTACACGCAAGTTGCATGAGAGAAAAAAAAAAATTCCTGGTGCTTTGTAAAACCTTTTGGACAGAAGAAAAAACCCACACCGTTTCCTACCACTCTAAAGCTAGTAAAACCACCTTTGTAATCTGTACAGTCCTTTTTTCTGCAGTTGGTCATACATGCAGCTACACTAACGTTGCATCATAGCAATGACTGGAAACCCTCCTCCTCCTGAAAGTTCTTGATAAATGAACCATTAGTGAGAAGAACGTGCACTTCCTCCTTTTCACTGAGTCAGTTTCAGTCAGACAGCAAGCAGTTTTTTCTAAAAGCTGCACTGGAACAGAGCACTTGAGGTTGCCAAATGCCTACTAAATATATTTAAAATCAGGTTACGCAGCTGTCAGTGTTAGATACACTGCGGAAATACTCTAACCCAGAGTCCACTCAGTCAAACCTTCTACACCCCTGCATTTGTATCTTCTAGACTGCCACACAGAACCACAGAATTTGCTAGTTCTTGTTTATGATGAATCCCTTGAGAAGCAGGGAAGGAAGTGGGGGTGGACAACTATGAAACTGAAAGTCCCTCATTACCAGTAAAGGGAGTCAACAGCAGGAGCACTATCTGTTCCAGATGCTTCAAGAATAGAAAGGTTTTGATTGTATGTAAGAGGCACAGAGGACAGGTCCTTATGGGGAAAAAAAAAGCTATTTTTATTGAAGTTCAACATCTACCTAAAAACTAATCTAGACTTCCTGAAGCAAAGAAGTTACATCAAAACCCAGCACACCAAGACAGTAATTAGCTGACTTACTATTTCCAAGGTATGTGTGTTTAGTAAGACAACAGGAAACTCAATTATTTCATGTATGAACTCAGGTGGGTTTCCTTCTTCACAGGTTGCTTCAAAGTCAACAACACAGATGTAGTCATAGTAGCTGTCTCCATTAATGGGTTCCTTCTGCATCAGCTTCTGTTTCTTATAATAGTTTTTCAATCTCTTTTTCAGCACATCTTTCACTCCTCTTAAAGAGATACAGAAGTGGCAAAAATCACACTCATGTAATTGTTCCACATTACAGAACTGAAGATATATTTAACATTAGAAAGTTCATAATTTATTAATCTTGTTTTGAACACCAGCATTTATGACATCTGAATTCAACTTTATCATACAGCTTACGCTCCATTATGTGGGATAATGCAGAGGCTGTGATACCCCCTGACAACCAAAACATCTAGATAGTATCAGTATTTGGGGATAGACCGGGATGCACAGTGCAGAGACAGTCTGCAGCCACCTCCAGTTCCGCAAGACTCAGTTCAAAGCTTGAAGCCTTTGCAAAGCTCAAGCCTTTGTAGATTGCTCCTAGATGACCTGTGGCCCCAGAAGCAGTCCTGCTTCACCCATACTTCCCTGTGCCCTCTGCCTCAAGCGACTGATGCCAGAGGTATTTCTGCATCAGTGGGATGGATAATGCAGAATCCAGCTAAAATACCCACATTTTAAGTTTGTCTCAATTTAAATTTAAAATTGAGCTTGAGTAACTCCATTACAATAAAGTATTCAAGATTTCAGTGGTCACAAAAACTTCCTGGTCAAGATCCTGCTTTTCAGGAGGTTTGTGGCCAACACATTAACCATTTGCCACTGTGAATTTAAGTTACTTACGGCTTCTTTTTAACAGAAACACTGTGATTCACAAGCACAGGTGCAACCAGAGCTGAATAAACAAGGATAGTTTGCCCTTCAAAGGAAGTTATTTTTAAAGTTACACATTGCAAGTGAAATCACAGAAGCCACAAGAGCTCCTTGTAGCAAGTGGCATTATCTGAAAAGCAGCCCACTGATCCAGAAGGAAAAACGGGAGTCAGACTACTAAACCTGCATTTGAGAACATCAGCCTCTTCTGCAGAACACAGGTAACACTTTTTCCACTCTGGTTTATTAATCTAGTTTAATTCAATGACCAGTTTATTCAAAGTTGAAACAACTTTGAGAGCACAGTTCCAGTTTATAACACATTCACCTATTCACATCAGCAAACTCCATCTAAAGGTACTTGTCCTCTGCACTGACAAAATTCCAAGTCGTATCACCACAGAGGTTCTAGCTAGTATCAGATTTGTACTAGGCACAGTAAATAAAAACATGTACGTCCCGAAGTAAGTTTCTCTACACTGAAGGCCTGCAACACCACCCGAGAACCCCTTTTTTCAGACCTTTTTTTCCCCCGTGGCCAGAAGGGTGTTGAGAAATAACCCACAGCTACATACTCTTTTGTTTCTTTGCATTACCAGTTGAGAGACCGCACATTTCTGGTAACACATTAAGCACTACCACACGTGCTAATCCGACAACAAAACTAGCGTCAAGACTACACATAACACAACTGGTGTTTGGTGGCGTGTCTGCTTTTCACTTGGTAGTGTGTTTTTTAAACACATACAATAATCACCCCTTACGTCTCCACTGTGCTCAAATAGTGACTAAAAGGTTTAAAAACAAGCCTAACCTGGTTTCAAGCTTGAACTCTTCAAGTTTACTTCTGAGCTCATCTCTGGTCATTCTGTTGATATAACCATTGGTCATAGCAATTTCTTTGTAAACGGGATCACTGAAGTCATTCGAACTGGCAGTTGAGTTTTTCCCCTTAGTTTCTTGCTCATTGATCCCATAATGCTGCTTATCCTAGAGGAAAAATTCGAAGGTTATTTAAGGTCAAGACAAGAAGGTAGAGCATTAAATTTTACACATCGTTTTGGCAGCAAAATGCAGTAAGCCATCAGTTTCACTCCAAGTGAATAAAGAGATACTAACACATGTATCTGAAGCCATGCCCAAGAGTAGCACTGAGAGACAAAGCCTGAACGCGTGTCCCAGCTTCAACAGGAAAAGTTAGTTTTCTGGTACGAGATGACAAAACCTCGACCAGCAAGAAGAGGTTTCACAGGGTATATCAATTAAGCAGGACCTACAGGGAGACACACGAACAGGCAGATGCCCAATGCTGTGCAAAATAAACAGAACAATAAATCAAGAAAAAAACTGAAGGCACTTTGACTCTAAACGGTTATTCGCAGCCTTTGTGGAGCGAGTACACGGCAGGGCCGGCCTCCCCCAGGCTCACCGCCGGGGCCTCCCAGGCCTCGGGCGCAGACGGAAGGGCCCGTGGCACCAAGAGGCGCCTCCCTCGATAACGCAGCACTCTGCAAGCTCCGGCCGGTCGCGCTGAGCAATACC
>NW_010258732.1:0-2039 GCF_000690775.1 Eurypyga helias
TCCTGCCCAGTTTTAAGCAATTCTCTTCATTCATCTCCAGCATTGCTTCTTAGGCGACTGTGGTGGAGCAGCGTGTAGCCTGCTCTTGTCAGCCACTCACATAGAACGTGGAAGTACAGTTAATCGATAAAACCACATAACTGAGAATATGCGGAAAAATGTCATAACCCTTTTGGAGGGAATCTGAAGCTTATTGGTGCAAGAAAGATCAATTTGTGAGAGACGGGAACTGAGTAAAGTTGTCTCAAGGAGGACGGTGATGATGACTAAATAAACAGGCTACAAGCATGCACAATGGATGGAGGTGTCACCGGCTTTTCATTATTGCTGTTCGGTAACACCAGTCGGGATCAGGATCCCCTGAACTCAGCTCTGCAGGCTGTCCTTGTCCTGATGAGTTTACAAGCTGAGGCATCAGGTTCATGCTGACTATGTTTAAAAAATGTGGACTTAATAAATTACCAGGTTCAGATAATTTGCATTCCAAGGGGGTAAGGGAGCTCCCAACTTGCTGGACGCTGACACCAAATTCTTCATTTCTTCAGTACCCATAATGGTTCTTCAGTACCCAGTCTGTTTGTGCCACCTACAATATAATATTTGCATTTCTTGAGTGGCACCAGAATTTTTTTCATCATCATCGTCAGGCCTTTTAACAACTATTCTGCTAGTTCTCCCTCATGGCTCCTAACTGTGCTAATAAGCATATTGTGTGCAATGTGGCATATCTGCCTTGGGATATTTTAGGGCCATAGTAGACGAGGGGCAGTAGACCAGCCAGTGTGAGTGTAATGTTTCGTGTTGCTAGCAATTTGTTCGTGTTAGAAGATAGCTCATGTTAACCCAGCTTAAAAAAAAAAAAAAGTTATCAACCATGTAAGCATCACTCATTTAGTTTAGCTTCAATATTTGACAAAATTACGAGGACTGACTCTAATCATCAGGACCGTGGTTTCAAGCTGGGGTGGCAGCATTCACTGAATACAAACGTTCCTGACTTATCCTCCTGTGAGAGGAGAGCTGAGCTCTGTGGAGCCTATTATAAAAGGCAGTTTGATGGAATAGGCTGAAATAGCAAGATTTATAAATAAAAGAAGATCAAGAGAGCTGTACATAAAACAACCCATACCAAACTAACCTAATTACTCTCTATGGTGAGGTCAGTAAGGGAGCTGATAAAATGGCTGTGTATGACATTTCTATCTGTTTAGAGATTTGAAAGCTGTTGATAAAAATCCCCTATCAAAGGGTTGGTCTCTTTGGCCGCTCAGGCTGCGTAAGAAGGTCCCATGTGATGACAGAGAGGAGCAATGAGGAGGTCATTCTTGGGGACACCAGGTTCTTGCAGGGGTAGGTCTCTGGCAAAGAGTCTCAGCACAGTTTCCCAGCTCCCCAGTGACGAAGAGCAAGGCTGCATGCAGAGTAACAGTGGTTTTTATGACGCTGACATCAGAAATACTGTTAACTTCAAAGAATATGCTAGACAATTCCTTCGAAAAGCACAAAATATGTCAGGGGAATGGGCTAGAAAATGGTTGATGGGAGGTAACATGGGAAGATGTGAAGTGAAGCACTTGAAAATCCCAAGATCACACAGCTGGCAGTGTTTAGAGAAGGCATGGAGTGTTCTAGCACTCTCTGGGGCTTTGGGATCCTTGTTGGCAGGAACTAGAGCAGAGCAAGGAAAGAAGAAA
Source organism: Eurypyga helias (assembly GCF_000690775.1). NCBI lineage: Eukaryota > Metazoa > Chordata > Aves > Eurypygiformes > Eurypygidae > Eurypyga > Eurypyga helias. The sequence continues at coordinate 1,695 of NW_010258732.1, forward strand.
ATGTATTTCTATAAATGTTCAGCCACTCTGTTGTGAAGCCTAATCTTAGCTCCGTGTACAACCTTTCACACTCACTTTGGTGAAATAATCGAGCAAACGTGGACACAGGCAGCAAAAGGGGCAATTCACCCGGGTAAGAGGGTATGTGCCAACACCCGTGTGCCACTTGAGCCCGTGGCACTGGCTTTTCTCTTGCTGGTGGCTTATGCTGGCATATTGTACCTTGCAGCTGGGGGCGGAGGATAGGAATGCGCACACAACTCAGCTGACACGCAGGGATTTGTTCAGCCTCCATAACCTTTAATTTGGAGTAAAAGCGTGCATGTACGGCATTGAACAGGAATG
>NW_010258732.1:2070-14285 GCF_000690775.1 Eurypyga helias
CACACTCACACAAGCCACAAACCTTGGTAGGATTTAGGAACAGATCAGTATCCCTGATACATGAGCATCTCTGTAGAGCTGCCAGCTGAGACTGGGACATAGTAGACCTCCAGTTCATTTCCAGCTGGCTGAAAAATCCTCTCAGATGGAAATGACTTTCATACCAAAATTAACCTGGGCTGGTTTCAGACCAATATCTTAAAGGCATACAAATTTTCTACTACCCTTTGAATCATCCAGTCCCCCAACAGGGAACTTTAATGCCAGTGCAGCATCTGCTGTGGAATATTTATATTCAGGGCTTCCTGTGTGAAGCTCTGGATGGATGTGATTACTGAATATGTTGGAAAAAGGACAGTTTACTGCCTGGCTTTTATTTCCAGCTATTTTGTATTTCTATGCAAGTAGCTTATATGCCATGTTGTAAACGGCTGGTTTTCTTGTAGGATGTCTCTTTTTTTCCTCATTCTCTTAATGGTCTTCACGCTAAAACTGACGTTTCAGCAGCATTCCCATTATTAGTTATGATGCCAGTAAATAGAGGTCTCAGTAGTGGATGAAATTTAAATTGGGTTTGAAGAGCATTCAAATAATTCAGTGCTTTACTTTCATTTGGTGGTTCAGTTTGCACAGTGTATGATTTAGTTATTCACATTTTAGTTACTGTGTTGATGTTGTTTAGCAAAGACCTTGTTTTGCCTGGGACCCAACTACCGCTCTCAGCCAGTCTAATGTTGTTTACTGTAGCTAGCAATAAACTAATGTTTTGTTCTCTGGGTTCCTGTTTGATGTTATAAGCCGAGTCACACTAGCTAGTGCAGGAATCATTTCCATTTTGCTTTATACTGCTCACATGAAAAACAGCTAGCAGTGGAAAAGGACCTATTTCTGAGCATAAACGTTAGGTATGCTTTGTTCTGTTGGGAGTTCGTAGTAGTATAGTATCTTGGATAGGGCTTTGCTTTTCATTCCAAAGGGCTATCCTAAACTGCAACGATTGATTTGAAACAGGATATAAGAGACTAAGCAATCCAAATCTGTGTTGTGAAAGAAGTCTGCAAAGTTTATACCTTTCCCTTGGATATTTTCAATCATCCTATGAAAAAATCCTGACTGGGAAGAAGTTTTCATAACTGAGGTTTATATGAGTCTTGGTAAATACCCCCCAGAAAAGAATAAGCTTTGCAGTAAATATTAGTCAGCATTGTCTAGAGGCACCAGTATTCTTAGGTTGTATTTTCAGATGTCGACAATAACTCCGCATTTATTTCATCAGCTGTAAAATGAAGACATACATTACCATTATCCCAGGCCAACCTGGGAGAAGTTCCACGTAGATGCTGTCTTTGCTAGACAGTCAGCTCCCGTCAGTTCCACATCTGCCTTACAAGTGTGCCAGGGGCTTCATCCAAGACCCTGCGTAGCTAAACCAGCCGACACAGTCGTGATGCCAACCAAAAGCTGCAGTAGGCTCTGTTCCTCCGACTGGTGACCCGAATGCGTCAGTAGGGTATCTTCTCCTTCCGAGGAGATGCCGCCATCACAACACGATGTAATGTCATCACATCACTTGGGGCTGTCATGGCATGATGACGTTAATTCATGATGTCGTGGAGCAATGCCTGTTTATCATGACAGAGCAGTATCTCAGGAGAATGTCCAATTACCTCCATATGTATGCTGAATCCTCCTGTGAGGTTTGAGATTCACCTGAACATGGAAGTTAGATTATACCCTGTGCTGTACATATGGGAAGCGCAGCACGAAAATAATCGAGACCAAATGATCTGGTCACTCACCTTGGCATTCAGTACCATGTATATACTTCTCTTATCTGGACACAAGCTTGAAATAGAAATATTAAATACCATGGGCCTGATCATTCTGATTTATGTGCACATAAATGAAAGAGTAAATTCCACTGAGTTCAGCAATAGGTAAAGCATCTGTCTGAGAGACCAGAATCGCACTCCTGAAATGCTGAAAAGATACGTTTTAACCTTTACATTAACACAAAGGATATCCCAAGCTATTAATAGGATGCATTTCATTTTTGCCCAATAGCCTAATTAAGAGCTAACTCATACTTGAGGAGAAAAGGAAGCAATTTGATTTACTGTATCTTATGTGATTAAATCACCAGGGAAGAGAAAGGATTTGAGATGGAAGGGGGGTAGTTTTAGAACATATCATTTGTGAAGAATGGAATCTCTTTCTTCTCACAACCCCTTTGCCCCTGTGTTCACAGCTTAAAGAGGATTCACTGACTTTTATTTATTTGCCTAAACTACTGATTTTTCATCTTGCAGGGTGGCTTCAAAATCCAATGTGAACTTTTTAAGGCACCTAATGATCCATTCTATTATCCCCCAGGACAACGCTAGTTCCAGTGATTTCATGGGGAACTGATTCGGAAAATACCCTTTTTCTCCCTTGCGGTCTCCCAGGCCCTCGAATCACGTTGCTGTCTGGATACCTCTTTTCTTTGCAACAGTACGGTGGTAGCCAGAGTCAGCAAACAGACCTGGAGTGAGGGTTGATTGGGGAAACAGATTCACACTGTATGTAGCCCAAACAATGCACCTACAGAACAGTTCAATTTCTGTGCCAAAGATGAGACCTTATTGTCAGGTAGTTTTAAAAGCAGTATGGTTGCACAGGACTCCTTGCCCTTCTATCTAAGCATATAATACTGCCATTTTTTAAAAAAAGCCCTCCTTATTGATTTTCATTTTGCAATAAACATACTTACAAACTTAGGTAGACTTGAGAAACCGTAAGCCAATGCCAATAGAAAGTGTCATGGGGCTTATAAAATAGAGTGTTCACAGATATTGTTGTTGGGCTAATAAAGAGGCAATTCAGAATGTAATAAAGCATTGCAAACCTTGGCCATCTACTTCGGTCTGAAGTTTTGCATGCATGAATCTTTGTGAGTGAATTGTTCCATGTGATGACAGTAATGTTTTTCATCTGTGCACCTCAGTGCTTTAGGGGTGTCTAAACATTTTACTGACTGGAAAATTGTGGCACTATGTAACCAAGGGATTTGTCTAAGGAAACACAGATAATTTCTGATATAATTAGGGCTAGAAATAAGGTCTCCTGATACTCTTAACTTTACCATTAGACCGGTTATCTCCCATAGCCTAGCGTAGAGAAAATATCACAGCAGAACTGCTGCACCCTTTCTTCCTAAAACAACACTGCCAGAGCCTAATCCCATTCTGCGTATATCTGGAGTATCTCTTTGAGTTCCTTCTCCACTGGGTCGAGGACAGAATGGAAATTGAGATCCTTACTCTTTATCAAATCCTGCTTTTCCCTCCTCTATTGCATTACAAGTCAAAGGGAGCTCAGGCCAGTTTGAAGGCAAAAATATGGCAGTCTCACTGAAAACTCCACTCTGCTTTCCTGAACCCCAGGTAGGACAAGATATTGCTGCCCCGTTGCAGGTATGGTTTGGCATATGGCACAGGAAGAGGGTTTGGATTCTGCAAAAGGATTGCCACCAGAACAGAAAACCCTAGAGCCTTCACTAAGCTATGAATCTGGGAAACTTGAAGAACTGTACAAAACAAGCGGTTACCTCTGCTGGCAAGTGGCACTAGCCATTTTGGCAAAGTGGAAGATATCAAGAAGGAAAATAATTTGCAATCTAAAGGAAAGTAGTAAATATATTCTCACCTGAATTCTTAATCGTTGTTCCAATTTATTTCATGGCCGTGACCTTTACTTTCGTTGCTAACACAATTACTTAATTTTGCCTGTGTCCAGCATGCAGGCACACTCATCAATTTGATGCATAGACTGCGTTACGGCGTAGTTGTGGGTGGTGTGAGTGCTGTAGGGGGAAGGTGTGATTGGGCTGTGTTCCTTTTTCAGTGCATGTTACTTCTTAAGTGCTTTGCTTGCAGCAACAGGGTGATACCCGGTGCAAGGGGGGATGTATTTAGGGGCCAAGAGAAGTGGCTGGATGTTTAAACATGGAATGCATTCACTATTGTCTGTTGATAACCTGTGTTTCACTTTCTCTTTTTGTGGCCCCTTTATGCTCTCCTTACACCCACAGACACGGAAGGGCCTGACCCACCACTGTTCTCGCTGGTCTTTTTGCTGCACTTGACACTTCAGCCCTGCCAAGCACTTGCTACGTTAAACCTATGGGCATGTGTGAATCATGAGCCACTTTGGCCATAATTCAGGGAACTGTGGCAGATGTCTGTCTTCTGGAAAAATGCCACAGCCACCCACAGCTCATAGAAGAATTAACCTTGGGAGATGCATGTGATTGCAGTGGAGACGTGCAGTGCAGCTCCTCCAGCTGTAATATTTCCAGTGAGTCCCTGAGAGGACACACCTCTGCGGGCTCTTTGTTTACTCCCCGTTATAGCGGGTGCTTGAGAAGTGGCCCGACCCGTTTTCAGTGTTCACCGTGGAATATTAACATGCAACATTGTGACAGTGTTGTTGCTGCCCAGCGAGCTGCACACACTGTGATCCACCATCCCTCAGCTTGGAAGTGGGGTGCCCCTTGAACATACCCTTCTCTTTGATTTTTCCATGTTTGTGGTAGCTCCCTGCTTTTGCTGTAATGCTAACTGGGATGAACAGGCCAGAGATATTTTTCTGTCATTTTGGCGTAGCACTGAGAAGATCAGAATGACACAAGAAGACAGAGACTCTTGCTTTAAAGGAATATTTCAGATGTAGGAACAGAGAGAAGTGGAGAGATGTAAAGCTGGGGAGGAGAGAGGAAAAAAAAAAAGAGCCAGGGAGACTGAGGGAAAGATCCAGGGGATCTGAGGGAAGACAGCACTGTCACCTCATCTTCGGACTAAAGAGCTCAATAGGAGAAGTAAGAAAAAGGGAAGGGAAGTAATGGGAGGGAGGATGTAAAGGGATAGAATACCGATTCAGAGAAAAAAAGAGGAAGAAAGACTTTTAAAATAGCAAAGAAATCAGAGTTTAGGTTATATCACAAAATCAGGAGGATTGCAGAGTTTTTACTTCTCAGGAATAAATAGCACAATAGATTCAGGTCCTTCAGATACTAGGTGTTCAAAGCCACCTGTATGTGGCCAGAAAAGAAGGCAATGACCATATCGGAATATGTCAAGGGTACCAAAATATGCATGGTGGGAAAGAAAGCAAGCTGGCTTGCATGTAGGGAAGAGCTGTGCGGAAACTGCCTTCGTACCACTGTAGAGAACCACCAACACCTCTGTTTGGGAATGCAAAGATTCTGCTTTGTAAACCCAGAAACAGAGGCATGTTCTGATTTAGGGCTACTGCAGTTCTGCCTTGATGCTTACCACTTCCACCTCGAGGGGAAAACACAAGTGCCAGAATGATTTAAAGACAGAATATCAACCCACACTGCTGCAGGCCTGCTTTCCACATTTTCTTGCTTTTATAGTTTTAGCTCTTGTTCCAAGAGAAGGACTTCTGTGTGTGTGTCTGTGTGTGTATTTCCTTCCAAAATTCACACGCAAAAATCAATGGCTAAAATTCTTAAGAAAGACATTGGTAGTGATTATCAGAATCTCGCGAAGCATAATATCCCCCTTACCTTCCTGCCCATCAAAAAGACAGCACTTTGTAGATGTGTAACTTGATTTTTTTTGTCACTTTTCTTTCTATCATTTGCATTCCAGCCAAAATGCAGAAGGGTGAAGACAGTATCTAGAATATGAGAACCCCTCCTGTGCTACAAATGTCTCATTTGATGTTAGGAAAATCTCTTCACGTGCCCCATATCTCAGTTTCCTAACTGTAATATGGGAATTACACTTCTTCTTGTCTCGGAACTGGTGGGAAGATACATCTGTTGAAGCCAGTGAGATACTCAAATGCTATGATGTGGAGATATACGTTAGGCAGATATGCAAACAGAAGACCTCACAGATCCCTTTCCATGGATTTTATTCAGACCCCTGTCTGACAAACAAGTATCCCATTCACAACCCCAAGGGAGGACATGCAAGTCCTGATTTCTGGGTAGGCCTTTAAATCCATGAGGAAGTTTAAGATCAAGCATGACAGTCACAGAATTTTGCTTTACAGGCAAAGAAGCACAAAGCAGTGCCAATGTCTTTATTTGAAAAACTCCCTGAGACATTTCTAAAACAGATTTTCTGTAAAATCTGTTGCATTCACAACTACAGAATGTTATGATCTAGCACAAAAGTTTTTATAGCTACTCAAATATAAAAGAGGAATCCCAGGCTTAGGCCTATAAAACCTTCTGTAAAAAGAGCCCTCCTTTACAGATTTCCTATGTGTAATTCCTGCAAATCGACAGCTATTTGTGTTTCAACTGGGCATTTGAACATTATGCAGGAATGTTGGCAACGCTGTTCTCAATGCAGTAGTACCTATTTGATTAATAGATTTTTTTTTTTTGGTCCTGTAATTGAAGCCTAATTAAAATATTGTTTGGGAGAAAAAATTGGAAACACATGGCTGAAGTTTAAATAATGACCAGTTGTGTGTTTAGTTCCAGAGCAAAGTGCTTTTTTTTTTTTTTTTTTAAATAATGTGCTGCTTTATTCTGTCTCCCAGCTATGTTGCAGCGTGCTCTTCGCTGTTTTACAAACCGTAGTGTACAATGATGGTCATTACTATTCATGGATTCATAGAATGTAAGATTGTAAAGGACGATTAGATGATCTAATCTCACCTGCTGCTTCACAAAGACCAGACATTTCATCCCGTTACCCCGTATTGAGCCCAGTAACCTGTGTTTGACGAAATTGGATCTTCCAGAGAAACGTCTACTCTGGATGTAAGGAATTCAAAAGGCAAATAATTCCTGGATAGTCCTTCCAGTATTTAATCATCCTTACAGCTAGAAACCTCTCAATTCTGCACCTTGTTTCTAATTTGAATTTTCTGGCTTTAAATTCCAGCCATTGGTTCTTGTAATATGTCTTTTTCCACTAGATTAAGAAACCCTTTAAACCTCCCTGTGTTCTTACGATAAAGGTACTTATATGATCTAATCAAATCACCTTTCAGTCTTCTTCTGAATTTAATAATAAGAAAAATCTATTTATTTTTTAGAAGCATTTACAGGCCTCAGTAACAGAGCCAAGGTCCTGAGAACTGACACTTTTTAGGGCTCAGTTTAGGAAACTGGAGTTCACTTCTCTGTCAGATTCCTGCCATGTCCTTGGGTATGTCACTCAGCTCCTGTGTTTCTTGGGTGCTTACCTGCAGGATGGAAATACCATGAGTATATATATTCCTACACAGAGTATATATGTTAGCAACTGTAAAGTGCTGGGGAAACAATATTAGTCACTGTGCTGAGCACTTAACAAGACGGCAATCCTAAATCATTGTTCACCTAAACGAAAAAAAACACATCTCCATGTTAGATACGGGTCAAGGTTGAGTATCTCCTGTACTGAACTCTAAAACAAGTGCTGATTACTGTTGTGAAGTAACTGTGGTTTAAATTAAAGCAATAGTGAGGCATAACTACATTAGGTAACTGAGTGCAATGCTCTGTGACTTGACAGGATGCTGACCTCAGCTGTTTCAGCCTCACATCATGCAGAAATAGCGTTTGGATTCCAGAGATAAATGATTCAATGGCAGATGAATTGGACTTGAGCTGAACTGACTGACTGAATTCTCCCCCCTCACCTTTTTTTTTTTTTTTTGCCATATCAGATACGTACTTCGAGCATAAGTACAGATAAAAGTTGGAAGAAAATGCTGTCTTAAGCTGACCCAGCTTCCTCCAAAGTGATTGTGGGACTATACCCAATTTTACATACTGGCCCGTCACAGCCCTTTGGCAATGAGGCTAGTGCTTTACAGGGCTGTAAAAGTTTAGAGTCAGGGACAGGCCTTTGCATCCCTGTACTGAAAGCAACAGCAACAACAACAACAAAGTCAATGGGCAAATACCAATTACACTTCCAGAGTGGGCTTCCAATCATGCAAAAGACCTCTGTAAATGTGAATATCACCCAGCGAGATCTTGAGACTTGCCCATTTGAGATGGAGCTTATGTGCTTCATAGGCTAGAAAACATTACACAGTCCAGAATGAAAGTGCTGGAGGAATCCGTTCCAGTTGTGGACTCAGACCATGCCTTTGCCCTGGCATGACCTCTCTCTGGGCAAAGAACCTATACACTTCCCCAAATGTATGCTCTACTGGGTCTGTAATGTAAGGCCAGCATAGGCCCTTAAACATGCAGGCACGTGTTCCTTGGAGACAGGTGGGAAAGGATTTTGGAATAGCTTTTATCCCATCCCAGTGCTGTTTCTCTTTCCTGTCCACGGTGGGCCTTTGCTCTCACTTGCAGGTTGTTATTCATTCCAGCTTAAAAGCTGCAAACATCCATGGTGCTGTTTCCTTCTTCCTTGGGCTCTTAAACACAACATGGCTTCCCATGACTTGTGGTAAAGGCAACAGTTACTTATTATGTTTTTATCATCATTAAGTGCATTCTTTTCTCCTCTTTCTGAAACACTGACATCTGGACGCAACTCCATACATCATTAGCTGAGGAGCTTGGGTTTAAGAACCCTGAACAAGAATAAACCTCTGAAGTCAGGATGTGTGTTAGCTATTATCATTTGCTCACTCTTAATTACCTCCTCCCCTTATTTGTCTCCCTCTAATGGTATGTCAACAACATTTCCCAACCTCTCCCTCAGCAACCAACTGATTTGTCGAGATCGTAGGTTCACATATGCTCCAGTTACAGGTGCGTGTTTAGCCATGGGGGGTGAACTCCACTAGCAATTACACAAGTGCGGATTGGACTAATTCCATGAAAATGCTCCAAGTTTAAAATGATGTATTTGTTCTGCTGAACTACCTTTCATGTACCACGCCAGGTGCTCGTGCCATTCTGCCTGAAGTTGAAGCCTGTGTCCTGGGACATGGACTCTTTTCTTGGCGATGTGCTTTCTGCGGACAGGGTGGATGACTCTCCCTTCTCAACGATGTTCTGTATGAAAGCAGAGATTTCTTAGCAGAGTATAAAGGCTGTACCTGAAGGAGTAAGGAAAGAAATATATCCGTGCATCAGATATTGAGTGCAAAGGCTCACATTTTTCCTGTGAAATGATCAGTCAAGGGAGGGTTAAATTCACACCTTCTCTAGCATTCACCTGCATTTGCAAATAAATCAGCCATAAGAACAACTTAGACAGCCTCCTCCTACGTGGTTTCTCCACTAAAAGATGTGGGAAAATGGCAGTTGTGCTGCCTATTTTGCTGCATCCCTGTCAGTATTTCAGGTACCATGCTGAATTTCACAGCGTCCTGTAGATTATGGTGCTTTTACTGCAACCTTAGGCTGATTCACACCTGCTCCAGGAACCTGCACTCACACATTACAAGCTGTTCAGGAGGCTGTGACTTGAAATCCATGTTCAAGCCCACGTCTGTGTGTGTTGGTGGTGCCTAGTCCTGCAGGTTGGGCAGCGTTCCACTGAGGCCACAGCACAGCAGCTGCTGCAGAACACGTGAAGGGTAATGTATGTAGCGATGCTGTCTTCCCTGTCATTCCTGACAATACCAGGTAGAAGATGACTCCACCGATTTGCTTCCTGCCCTTTTAGGGCAGCATTGATTTTTGCAGACTGTTGGCATAAGGTCTTCATAATACACAGTTTTATGCAGGTCCTGGATGTTCCTCTCTCCTGTGCCCAACTTGGGAAATAGTCTTAGAGCATTTTTCAGGCTGGTAGTAAAAGGAGCCTCGTGATAAATCTGTATACATTTGTGCCTAGAGAAATGGGCCTTGGTTGTGAGGTGACAGGGTTACTGAGCAGCATGCAGGTGCGAATCAACACTTTCTCCTGTATCTTAGCTAATTGGGTGATTTTGCCCCTTTATATTTAAGACTCTTTCCAAGCAGCTTGCTACTAACTGACCTATCCATGTATGAACTGCAGAAATCACAGCAACAAGTGCTACATAGTCAAAAGCGTTTGTAATAGCAAAGAAAAAGAACCGTGACAAGACTGAAACAAAATGTCCATTTCAGCAGTGCAGGACTGTTCCTTAAAAAACGGGGACGTGTCAGGCAAGGCGTTACTGCTAAGAAACCCAAACAGCGTCATTTGAAAGTAATTACTTGACATCTAGAGGTCCATTCCTACTGTGAGACTACAAGGTCAGATTTTGCTCTGAAGGATACTGGTATCTGGATTAAAACAGAACAATTGTAAGGATTTTGGAGAGCCACGTCTCAAAGAAATAAGTCACCCGCGCCATTCTGCATGTGTCAGGTTCCTGTGCCTGCAATGGCAAGTTGCTCTGTGCACGCTCACGGTTCAAGTGCAGCAGGCTGGAGCGTCCAGCGCTGGGGCTGCTGTATATGTGATGCGTTTGCAGCCGTAGAGCAGCCAGCTGCTGGGTGCCAGGCATTTGGAAAAGCAGTTGACAGCTGTGGCAATACATAGTCGTGTCCCTGAGCTTTTCTTACAGGACAGAGGATCAGATTGCATAATGCAGAAAGAACCCATATTATAAAGGGTATCTGGCGATTGCAATGTTGCCTCACAGACCCTGGGTATCCTGTTAGAACAGGAAGCTGAAATCTGGACCCTGTGGGCCTATATCTTGAGTTAAATTTTATCTGTTAGACAGATGCTAACCCAAGTCCTCTGGGAAAGAAAGTATGGATGTAACAGACAACAGAATTTGTCTTTCAGGAGTTTGGAAAGCCAAATTCTACACAATGAAGAGTGTTTACTGTCTGCTGCTGACTCTGCCAGCGATGGACAAGCTGTTTATCATATTGTTGCTCTGTTTCCCATGTATACGCTAGAGATTATCCACTTACCACTGCTGAAACACACTTGGAGCTTGCAGATCGGAAACTTCTACATGACAGGTCAATAACTGTGATTTCTACTGTAACAGCCTGTGCAAACATGGCTTTAACTATGTAGGATGTAGGATGACCATATCCTGAAGGGTGTGCAAAGAATAGCTATAGCCTGCACGTGGCCGAGGAGCTAGTGGGAGTACTGAAGTATTCCATAATATTTAATGAGGTATTATGTTACTGTGCACACCCATCCCTGTGTCGAACACATCAGGTCAGTGCGAGATGTTTTGGCAAGTCCAATTTTCTGGGTTCAAGTGTGGGTTTTACTGCTGACTTCCAACATGAGTTTGGAAAACAGTAGTGTTCTTCTTGCTCATTAATAAGAGAATTGTCTCTGTGAACCAGCTTGAGCTGGAGTTGGCACATCAAATCCTTGTTGTTTCCATTTATACATCAAGGCTCCGCACTGCATGAAATTTGCAGTGTATCTGGATGTGACCACACAAGTTTCGGCAGCACTGTCAGTGCTCCTGGGATGCCAGGACTCCGAGTCTGGGTCTGTGTCGCTCCAAAATGTTGGGGTTTTTTCCCATCAGAAACAAGGATAGAGACAATTCCACCCATGGACAGAAGAAAACCAGTCCTGCCAAGCGGGGCATGGAGTGCTTCAGGAAAGCAACCTCTCCCCACCATAATCCTACATCCTTCCCAAGCTGGAAGGCTCTTAGACCCCTGTGCTGGGATGCAAACTGCCTAGGGCTGCTGTCCTGCCTCCGCGCCTGGCTGTTTGCTGGGCAGGAGCGAGGAACCTTCGCACCTCTGAAGCGCTGATGTACGGCTCGAGGTCTGTCCCCACACCCGCAATCTTGCCAGCGCTACACCTTTTCTGAAGTGAAAGCAGGCAAAGTGGTGCTGGCTATGAACCGCCTGGTCGTGATTGTCCTGGTGTAGGCTGCCTGGGCATGGAACGGGAGAGCGTGTCGGGAGCGATCCTGCCTCTCCTTTGCCAGCCATCCCCGTGAGTCGCTGGTGGCCAGTTTCAGTGGAGCCGAGCAGCCCCGGCTTGGATTTAGAGAAGGTGAAATCACACCGCAGCTACCCAGCAGACTGTAAAATCCAGGCCTTTGGAAGTCAGGCTCAGAAACCCGGGTGACTTTGGGCTCTGCTTATTAAGTGTTAGCCTGAATTTTTAGTCTGCCGCCTTGTCACGCTCACAAACGCTCCCCAAAGTCACAGTGTGTTTAAAAAAATACCATCGTCGCTGCCGCTGTTGTCATCTAACATAACGGGAGATGCCCGCACGCCGACCTGTCTGCCGGAGGTGGCCCTGAAGGGAAACGCGGTACCCGGCAAGAATGGCAGCGGCGCATCCGCGGGGGCAGGCGATGGGAAGGACCCCCCGGGGTCT
>NW_010258733.1:0-25965 GCF_000690775.1 Eurypyga helias
GTATTAGATACACTTTGAAATACCAGGTGTCTCACAGTGACTAAAGAAGATGAATGGAAAGTGTTAGTATCTGTGCATCTCTTTCTTAGTTTATCACCTGTAAACTGTTAATGCAGTGTTACCTGGCTGCAGTTCTGTGAAATCAATTGATTACAAAGTAAACAGGTGGTATAGAAAACTCTTGAGGGAAGAAAAGATAATATAGTAAGCAATGAATAAGGCTTTTGAGGTATTTTTAAAACTAGGATTAAAAAAAAGGTCAAAATACTTTTTTTACCTAATATTCAGTATAAAATCAGGCTTTTTACAGGGCTGTAGTCTGGAAGCATTTTTTGATTTATTGTGTACCGTAAGTTCGACATTGTGATATATTTCTGATCCTGAATTAATGTGAGTTCTGTTTAAGAAAAGCTGATTGTTCTTTTTTCCCTGTTTTTTTAAATGTTTGGTTCTAAGAAAATATTAAAGATTTAGAGTTCAAAGACTTCGTTTTTTCATTCTATATGGGGAGTATTTTATATATTACTATGCATGTTGCTATACACTTTACAATATAAAGTAACATTATGCATGTTACTATATATTTTTATGTATTTTACTTTTTTTTAAATTAAAGCCATTGCAATTTAAATTCTAGTAGCTCTGCTGCTTTTCTGGTTTTATTCTGTAAACCTGAAAGAAAGAGGAAGGTAGTGTGCCTGCCATTCTACAGAAATTAAATCAGACCAGAGAAAACAGTATCAACACTTCGCTGTTCACTAAAGCTTTGTGCGTTCAGTGGAAGATGTATAATCTGTGACAAACTGTTACTCTAGAAAGGAAAAAATACAAAATTTTATTTTCAGAAACTCAAATGCTGACTTCTAGAGCACCGAGCAAGAATTTAATGTTTACATTATGATGGCTTTCCTTCTTCAAGGCATTTGGGTTTTGTTTGACTGCTAGTGAGCGTACAGGAAGAAGGGAGTTTTAACCTGTATGTCCACAGCTAACCCTGTCCTCAGTGCGGATAGACTGGGAAATTTTGCCTAGTAATTTTTTTAACAGCAGTGAATTTCAGAAATGGGCCAGAGTCACGCAGTCCTAGAAGAAGTCTGTATAAACACAGAAGATGAAAATGATCTCATTCTGAAATAGTTTAAGTTTAAAGTACAAAGCTGAAAACAGGGAACACAGATAGACTGATGAGGAAACTGCTGTATTGGAATCTGTTGTTACAACAGGTTTGTATATTGATGTAAAAGTCATAAAATCACTTTTCTCCCACAAAGTTTATTTTTGTTACAGAGGAACTCTTGCAGCCTTAACTGTAGTAGTCCCTTCTTTTAAGAAATGCGTGCAATGTAATTTACTTGGTCAAGGGAAGGTAGAAAAACATTTCAGCCCCCAGACATTTTGGGTTTTGGGGTGAAGTGTCCTCTTTTCTTCTTCCTCCTGTAAGAAGGAATGAAAGAGGGGGAAAATCATTCTTATTCTAAGGCTGCAGTTTACTGTAACTACATTTCAGAACATGTTTCTGACTGAGTTACAAGCTTCGGTCAGAGGTATCTGTTACAATTAAAGTTGCCCTGTAGGTAAATTGTTTAGTTTAGGTGAATAAATGATGCTTAGTTGTAGTTCAAAGGCTAGGACTAATTCATTGTACACTGGGATTCTTGCAGGGGTTGAAAAAAGCTCTTTCTCTGGGAGATCTCCTGAATCGGTTTCCTGTGCTTCTGTTCTAACTTGGTCCGTCGTTCACGAGCCGCTTTTGGAGCAGAGCGCACAATGCATGGACTGTTATCAAATGCAAAATCTGACCACGTGCGAATGCGCAAATAAAGTGAGAAATGTTTGTGGCATGATTGCAGTATTTACCATTCTTTTTTCTACTGCCAGAGATAACAAGTGGGAATAACCGATTTTTGTTTCAGCTGTTGCTCTGAAAAACTGGGGAGCAAATTGCTTGAGGTCGAATGAAGCAGTTTATTATTCTGCTTTACAGAAGAATATACATTTCTCTATTTTCAAGTGATCTTTTGTTTCATTTTTAATTATCACACTGAGGTCAATTTGTTTTCCTTTTCATGGGGAGACGGGGACAGCATGCATTTGTGACAGGGTTTGGTGAATAAACTATTCATGGGCAGAATTTTTCACTGCTCTATGGTTAAGTATCACTGTTCAGGCTCTCTATTGCTAGCCTGAACTGTACATTACATCTCTCACAACAACATGCTAAATGATTTATTTTGAAAGATCAGAAGCACTTGGTTTGGGTTAGTGGAAAGAAATGTGAGCCGCGACAGAGGCAGTGCTCCCGACAGGGTCTCCCCTTGTTCTGGGGAGTGGGATATTTGAGAGAAGACTCAGCGTGGCTCCACGGGAGTACAATGTGAGGAAGGAGAACCTGGTGCAACTGAGAAGCACTGGTATTTGAAGGCTACCAGCTTTTAATTTGTTTGTGTGCGAGTGCTTGACTCCAATGGACTTGTGCTTTAAGTTCAGGAGTTATGAAAAATTGAATTTTAGGTGGGACTCTGTACCTGTGTACAGAAAAAGCTCACTTACAGAAGTATTGTATAGAAATAATCTGAACCATTTTCCAATATGAGTAGTAGATTTATACTGTTCTTACACTAACTAATACTGGATTCAGGTTTTTTTCAGCACTTTGTAAAAATGGCTGAGTGATACTTTGAGAATCAAGAGTTCAGATTTTGTTGCCACTTATACAGTAAAACCACTTTAATAGGCAGGTTTCAGTGTAACGATCAGGATGAGTGGAACTAGTTCATGATTGTTACTGTGAATCCACTATTGTTAGGAATTAGGTTCATTAAATATATACTTTTTACCGCTTTCTGCCAAAGGAGAAAGTGAAGACTTTGTGCCTTGACTGGCTAATTTTCAGCGACAGTAAGAGCTACGGTACTGCAAAACGAACTGGCACGTCAGGCCTGTATTTTCGGTAACGTGCCATCTGACTCTACAGCATGCTTTGCTTGAAGCAGTGGCACAAGAAACATGCAAGCAATCCAGCAGGGACTTTGCCATTTAACTCTTTTACAAGCTTTTCAATGAATTAATTTTTTTCTCTGCTTCAGTACAGCTTGAAGCCATCAGCAAAGCATTTTCAAGCTACTTAGCTGGCATATAGTGCATGACCATTCAGGGTTAATCTATAACAGCAAAGAGCATCAGAGTGTTTTTCTTGTTGCATGTTTGCAATTTCTTTCTTTGCCTTTAACAAGGAAGCTGCAGTTTCAAATCTTAAGTTCTTTTTCTTAAGTGGAACCTTATCAGTTTGTGCTGCGTCTTTGAGCATTGGAAGAACAACTAGAGCTTCAATTTTCCCTCTCCTGTTTTGAACCAATTCAATAGCCCTTCTGGGTCCATTTCATAATTGTGCTACAGGACAGTATCCCACAGACCTGCACATTTCTCAGTCTTTCCCATGACACATTCATTTGTACCTGTTGAAAGAAACATTAAAGCTAGCTTTCTGGTCCTTATTCCCACTTTGGACGTATGTTGTTTCACCAGATACATGGCAGTGGAAAAGTTGGGTCAGCAGCAGTGATGTGGGATTTGACCTTGGACATAAGAGCAGACCAACGAGATTCCTGAGAGTGGTTGTGTCATAATCACATTAAGAGACTTTTTAGATACTCTAGGTCTGCAGTTAATTGCAGCAGTTGCAGGGAACTGGTTCACAAATAGCTTTTTTTAGGCTTCAGAGCTATTAGTGTTATGACAAAGAAAGGCCAAAGGTGATTTCTTTTTTGCGTCTATAAAAAATCCTGTCAAGATTTCCTACCCACTCAGTAATGAAGAGCTGCTCTAGCGCACTCACCTATGCCCAAGAATCTATACAGATGCCTCACCTGTCCTCACAGCTGATTGTGGTCATAAAGCCTTATAAAATCTGTTAAAATTGGAGCTGTGTATTTAAAATGTGTTAACTTCAACACTGGCAGGTATATGCTGTACACTTTCAAATAATTAAGATTATATCCTCTCATTAATAGTTAAATGTTCAGTAAATCCGTGCAGCACCTTAATAAACTGTTCATTGTGCCACAAAATCTGAATCTAAGCTCCCCATTTGAACAGGCAACCAAATTCAGACACCACATCCAAACCCATAAAATCATAGTTCCCAGCCTAAACAATTAAATCTGCAAAATGGAGCAGTGCAATTTTTTTTTTTTCTTCCCCTACATAAAATTCATCCAACCTGACAAATCTCTCCGAGGAGAAGAGAGATTTTCTTGGCAGGGACCTAACACTTCAATTAGTATTTAAATATTTGTACTTAAATATTAGTACTTAAATACCCAAAAAGGTATTTAAGAGATCTAGTTGAATAAAATGTATTAACCGTTAATGTAATAAAGCATATTAAAGTATTGCAGACTTTCTGGTTACTCCTTTGTGTGGCAGGAATGACTAGGGGTGACATGAATGCAGTCTTGTCTTTGCTTGACCTCCTGGGTGGAGCCAGGTGTGTTGTCTTTGCAAAAGATGCCAGTAAAGGGATTATGATTTATACACACTGGTCTTCTAGGAACTTAGCTGAAATCTTCCTTGTTGATTTTGAAGGTCGTTCTTCTGTTGCTCTTCAAAAAATGGGATGAGAATTGCGTTAATAAAGATGCTAAGTGTCGCTAGAATATGAGTATGTGATCTCCCAGTGAATAACCACTTCTTCTCTACTTCTGGAGAGCAAAAATATCTGTCTGTCTGGAGTTCCTTGATCATCTTTGAATTTCCCATATTGCAAAGCTTTCTTATTACTGGGGGTTGGGTTTTTTTTTCTTTGCCTTGAGCTAATTTTCTGTTCCAGTTGAAAATGTCATTAGAAGTAACAAATGTTTCTTTGTTTTTTTGTGTTCTTTTTCATCCCATACAGCGTGAAAGGAGCAGATGCTGGCAACGTGATCAGACTATTTGTACCAGATATTGGGATGTTCATTGCTAGTCTGACAGTATGGCTCATCTGCCGCAACATGTTTCAGAAGCCAGTAACCGAGGATGCAGCACAGTGCAACATGCAATTTGAAAATGAGGAAATGGTATCAACTAATACACGTTTCTATCTGTATGGCTTTTAGCTAATAGTGAGCTTTGCCATTCCTGTCTGAGATGTGTTCTGAAACGGTTTCACGAGGACTGGGTATGTTAAGAGGTGAACTTACTTTCAGGAAACTAAACAGTTGTTTTGTAAGTGGAAAAGCTACAGTTGTTACTGTCTTGAGAAAACAAAGCAGAATATGAAAAGTGGTGTATGTTTTGAGTTAAGAAATGATCATGACCGTCAATCACAAGTTGTTTCTTCACCAGAGCTGGTTAAGTCTGACAAGGTTGTTTTGCTACATACGTTGCTCAGTTTCTTAGATAGCATCCGTATTTCCAAACTTGTTATCCAAGAATAACAGCAGCATCTGGGTGATTATCAAAAGTGACTCTTAGGAGAAGGGAAGAGAAACTGTGACTTACGCTTGTGGAAGAGGTTATCTAAAACAGTGGTCATAATGAGTGAGCTTGGGGGTAATTTTGGGGAATGGCTTAGCTGGAAGTGTTGGTGTGTTTGCTGTGTATTTTACTAGTGGGAAGAAGAATGGCAGAGATACCGAATGCAAAAAACTCCACAGAAAGAGGGAAACAATTTTATAATATGGAAAGCCGCAGTGGGAATTTAGCCCAGGGTGCAGAGAAATTCCGACTACTAATCTTAACATGTTTTTTATCAGACTGTCTAGCGTGCCTTGGGTCTCATTTTCTGTCTTCTTTTACGTATGGGTGGAATGTTTTTTTTTTTTATTCTCAAAACTCTGTTTTTAGGGCAGACAGTTGCAACTTGCTCATTTCAAACAGAAATTGCACTTTGAAGTGGGTAAAGTATTGAGGGAGATCAGCTGCCCATTTTGGTGTCACTATAGAGAGGGAAAAAAGTCTCTCTGTGTGTCGCCATGTTGTCTGGATTGTGGTATTGCCAGAAACTGCTTGAGTTTCTAGCCTGTGAGAGATCAGTATCAGGCCTGTGCTTTACTCGGTTGCCTTTGTAACTCTTACGGGTCTCCTGGCAGTTGAGGATTGCCTGAAGACTGCTGCTCTTAAGGACACGTTGGAGGATACGTAGGAATCGGTCTGATGAGGGTACACAAGGTTTTGCTTTGCTGTGTCTCCTGGAAGCCTGTTTTATCAGCTTTAAATCTGCTTTATCATTGGTGCTGTGCAAAATGGATTTAGAGCAGGCTAGAATCTACGGCGATACACACAAGGGGAGATATCTGAAGTATTAAGAGTTGTGACTAATTGGCATGTTTTGTGTCCTTAACAGTTGCATTTACCAACACAGGCTCTAACAGACTTCTTTGAAGCCCTTGATATCCTGGAAAGAAAGCACGCACATTCGTATAACAGGAGTAAGCTGATGGCAGAAGCTCAGAACCAAAACAAAAGGGCATGCTTAGGTTCCTTGAATCTGGATAATGATGTTCAGATACCCACTTCTTGTTTGGTTCAGAGGTGAGCCTGAGTCTGGAGTCTGAGTGGAAGGGAGCTCGGAAGGGAGCTGGAGAGGATGAGTGCTGGCCTCCAGGCAGGGCTCAGTAGTCGTTTGCCTGGAATGCAAGGAGAAAAACCGAACTAACAAACACTGATTACATAGCACAGAGTATACCTTTAAATTGGGTTGGTCCTAGACTGGCTACCTCAAGGCAATCCACCAATGCAACTAAGTGAGCCAGAATATTCCACAAGGAATAGTGTTGGGGAGTACGAAGAGAAAATTGTGACTGCGAAGAAATATTGATACTGGGTAAATAGAAATCTGTGTAAATATATTTTAGTTCTTCACATCAAAACCAAGTGAGTATTATTTATGTTCTGTAAACTGCATGTATTACAGGATATTTAGTGAACGCAGCAGCTGTGTTTAGATTTAGTGACACCCAAAGCTCTTATGACATGCATTTCGTTAAAAAGGGATAATAGTTACTGTGGTGTCTGGTGATCCCCAATGCTTTAAGGAATTCTGATATTCACAGCTGAAATGATGAATCTTCATCAGAATAACCTGCTTGTTTTTTTTAAAGACGGAGTGAGATGGAGAGTGGAAAATTAAATACCTATTAAATACATTTTTCCAAACTTCAGCTTTCTCTTTCTAGGTGTCTGCACATAACATCCTGGAATAATTTCTGCTGGTTAGGAGGAGGCTGCAGAAGCAGCTGAATCTGCTAGGAATATGTATTTGGCAGAACTGACTCTAAGGAACCTAATGCATATGCAGAGCATGCAGCTGAGTGTCTGAATTTGAGAGAATATTGGCATGATCTAAAATGAGTCCAAACTGTGGGTTTCACGTGATAATTTTCAGTTCTTCCTTGGTAGAGTACACTGGAAAACGGAGAGCTAAGTAAGTGATTATTTCTTTGAATTCGGCATTAGCGGACTGATGCCTGTGGCTCCCTGTTGGTGCAGCTCTCTCCTGATGCTGTAACTCCATTGACTTAGAAAACGCGAAATGAGTTGCAGCAATAACTACCCTACAAACAAATGCGAAGTGTTGAGCTTGGTACTGTGCCTCCAAGGGAAATAGTCCTGGGTTTATTAGACCGGTCCCACAGCCAAATCCAGAGCTGAAGAGCTTTTGCTGAGAGTGCCTGCCACCAACCATTAGAGATTTGTGGAACGAGATTATGTTAAGAATGCATCAGGTGATTCAAACAGACTCAACAGAGCCATGAGAGAGTTGACTTTTCAGATTGGTAGATGCCTAGCCACAGTTGGCTCTAGAAATCAGGAAATCGGCACTGTGACTTCCGGGCAAAAGCAGAGACTTTGTCTTGCAGCTTTACCTTTTTACATTAAATTATTTGAATTGAGTGATTCTCAGACCTCTTTGCTTTGGGGGAGAGTGAAATACTATGGATATAGGCTTTATCAAAAAAGAAAGGTTAATCTATCCACTTCTTCCAAAATACATGTATAAGAAAACCTGTTAAATTATTGGTTTAATACTTCTAAAAGTGACCTTTTCAAAGCTCTCTGTAAATCCATCACATTTCAGTTGTTAAACGGGCATGCTGAAAAAATTCTGGAGTTGAGTAGCCATTTGTGTACTCAGTTGTGTGCTCTACTACGGCATGGCAGTAGCCTCCAGAAACCAGCTGTAGAGTGCAATGGATCAGATTGCTCATGGATTGAGATGCAAATCAAAGTAAGAAAAAGTATCAGAATCCAGATTAAGGACAGCAAGGATTCATTGAAAAATGGAGGTCCTTCTTAATTATTGATTACACTGCATCCAACTTTAAAGGGAAGGAGTTTGTTGTCAGAAAAGTGTTTTCTACAGAAGAGAGCTGGGGGGAGGAGGCTATGAGGCAGTAAGAGACTCTCAATTATTCGTAAGTAACGCTATCCCAGTAATAAGCAAAGAGTGTGGTTTTAATTAACAGTGAGTCATGAAGTAGGAAGGTCTGCCAGATACCAGGCTGCAGTCCAACTCATTACCACCCCTAAATGGTTGCACACTTGGAGCAAACGTGTCTGCAAGCTTTTTTTATTAGGGCTCAGAAAATTTAAAGCAGGTGAATTCAACTGGAGACAGGCCCAGATTGCAAATGCCGAGAAGCACAATGCCAGTGACAAGGTGTAAAAGGTGGAAGAAAATAAGAAAGAACAGTTAACTCCCAGCTGCGGCCGAAAGTACGACATTTTTGATGCGGTGCAGATGGTGGTTTATATGCCAAAATGCAGATACAGTATGTACAACTTGATAGGTATTAGAAAGGAAGTAGCTTTTTCCTGAGACTGTGGATGAATCGCCTAATATTGTAGGTGATGGTCACGGGGAGGAAAATCCTTCTGAGACTGCACATGTTAAACTTCAGAAGAGGTGTTGGTCTTAATTGAAGTATACAGTTGTAGTCTTCAATGCAACCTCCTCCCACGGCAAGTGCTGCCTTGCCCATTCGAGCTTGTTTCTCATCCACACTCTTCTAGAAGGCAGATGGGACCACTGGGTCCTATAATCTGAGACAGGCGTAATCCCAGAGTTTACTCCCCTCCTCTTTTCTGCAGAAGGCAGAAATTTCTTTGGGATCTCAAAAAGAAAAAAGGAGGGGAAAAAAAGGGGGGGAAGTTGTTTTAAAATCAACTAAAGCTTGGGAAGAATGCAAGGAGAGCTTAGCTTGGAGTCAAGATACTGGACTGGAGTCAGGAGGACGAGCATGGTTCTCACTTCAGTCACAAAGTTGGTTTGTGTCCTCGAGTCTTACCTCATCTATCTCTTGGCTTCTCTGTCACTTGCAAATAGGAGCAGTAAAAATGTTTAGTTTCCTAGTTTTGTCTTTCTAAACAGTGACAGGGCTATTTGTCCTACACCTACACTGGGCACCTAGTGTAACCCAGCTCTTTTTTGGTCCAAGTCTCCAGGCATAACTGCAATACATACAAGATAGAAAAAATAAGCTCGGAGAGCTACACACATCCCATGCCTTGTCCAAGAACTTTTAGTCTAGACATTGCCCATTTAGACCAGTATCCTCATCCTGAAATTAGCTAGTACCTGCTGGATAAGGACAGTAAGTAAGTAAGGGAATACCCTTCTTCCTCATCTCCAACATTATAATTTATCCTGATCTCTCCATGTGAGAGACTGGCTTTAATCCTAAAACATGTGGTTTCAAATCCCTTCCAAAAAATGTTGTTGTTAATTATAGCTACTCTGGATAATCTTGTTAAACATATAATTATCCAGACCCTTTTAAAACCTCATTAATTTCTTGGCTTCAGTGGCATCATGAAACAAGGACTTCCACAATTTAATAAGTGCTCTCTGATTTTATTTAAATTTAACACTTCTTAATTTTATGGAAGGTCCCTTGTATTACATGTTTTAAAACAAAATGAGATGGTATAAGGGGAATCAAAGGTATTTATTATTTTGCATATTTGTCCTTTTAAAGGTAAGCAATTAAGATTAGCTCTCACTGCCATGGGACCCTTCAACCATGATTTCTCTGAACATCTTCTTCCCATATACAACTTCTTCAATATTTGCTTCTCTTCCGAGATAACAAATGATGGTTATTGTGGAAAATACAACAGATGATAAAGAGGGAAAAATAACTTCTTAGAGAGGGTTGGAACTTCTTGGCTGCTTTCAGCTTCCCCATGACACCTCTTCTACTCCTCTGCCTTTTTTCTTCTCATTATCACCTCTATTTAACATAGCATTGGTTTGCCTTTTCTAATTGGTTATAAAGACTTCTTTGGTTTTGACCTCTGGAGCACTGGTCCAAACCCAATTGGTCTTTGTGTGCTTTGAACATGGTGTAAATAGGATTTAATACCTTATTTCTGTGGTTCAGCCAGAGTAGGTGAGGCTCCTTTATCGCTTTGCTTGTGATGTTCGTAGTGGTGAAGTTTGCCAGACCTTACCCAGCTGCCTCCCTCAGTAACAATTCTAATGCATCTCATCTTAACAAGGGTCAAAAGTTTACAAGTTACATTAGCTTCTTGGTTTGATACACACGTCTTTGGATAAGTCGTAACACAAATACGTAATTATACTACAGCAGTACCTCGGCTACATGATGTTACCTCGTGCAATACTGTATGTATTAGCAAATACTAATTTATTATGTATTATTATGTATTAGCACACTGTTCCATGTGAAACTTTAGCATGCACCTGTCCTGTTTTGTTTAGAAACATGGCATGATGAAATTCTTTTTTTGTGGCATCACTTCAGTGGGGTTACTGGTTTGCTCTTCTAACAGTCCTCAGTTCCAGATTTTGAGATACAGAGGTGTTAACCAGGAGATGAAAATCCTGGAATACTAATGCCTTTGCACAGCCAAAGGGATGAATAACACAGTACAAGAAGGAATCTCTTGGGTCACACAGTCTGCTGTTGCAGGCAGCTGTATCACACAATTCCCTCTGGAAGGTAGGAAGCACCATCTTGAAAACAGAGCAATTTTTCTTCATCCCATTGCTCCTGACAGGACCCTGTTCTTTAATTTTGCCTTTCTGGTGGTTAGAAAAACATCTAATTTAGATTGTACATTTATTCATAACTGCATTATAACCCTTTTAGTTCTGCTCTTCTGCTTCAGTATACTGTTTCCTGCTCTAGCATTTGTTTCTGTGGTATGTTGCGAGAAAAAAACCCCACATTTCTTCAAAGGTTATTCTGGAAGACCAAAGTCAAGTAATTTTGGATCCTCGTGTAGATTAGATGTCCCATTCTGTTGTTGCTCCCAGTAATCTGTGACTCCTCAGGATGGTACTGGAGAAGTACCCAAGCCACTTCTGTATGAGCTGAGGCACTGCTGCAGATAACCACACTACCATGGGTTGGGCTATTTACCTCCCCTCTTAGCAAGATGGGTAATGGTACAATATGTGTATTTCTTGCTCCAGGAATTACTCCGGATGGGTGCTGTGCTGCTTCACATACTTGCACAAGCTCATTTAGAGTTTGTACTGAATTGTGCCTTGTAGTCATAACCCGACTCTTCCTATTTCCTTTTCACTAAAAAAATGTGTTTAATCATCTCAGGCCAAACCACCAAACTGTGCCTGTGAGTTCCCTGCTCTTTTGCATTTGGCTTATGTGCCTGACAGCTTTTTGAAGTCAAGATGTGAAACTGTATTTCCATATTGGCCAAGTGAGTCTTGTGCTGAAATCACTTGGTGTTTGTTCAGGTGTGATAGGTACATTGGGAAGTGAAATAATCTTTGGCCCCTTCAGTACAATATCTATTGTATACAGGATTTAATGAGTTGCCTTCCTGTTACCCTGCTTCAGAACTGTGCTTGTCTTTATAATTTTTTATTTTTCATTTCCTCTGAATCACTAAATGCCTCTGTCCCTATGTGCTTCCAGTAAATAGCTGATCCTTTTTTGTAACAAATGATTCTCCCACAGGAGATTTTACTGTGGAAGTGTGTCATTCATTATTATCAAACACTGCAAACACACAGAGTTATTTCTGAATGTACATCCCTGATGAATTTATCTAATACTGTGTGGGCCTTTAACCCAGGCTTAGCACACTTGAGATCTACCAGTGATAAAATTTTTCATTAAGATCTATAGGACTTAAAGTTAATTTAGGATTTTCTTTTCAGTGATTCAGTTGAGCAATATAAATTTAGATACAGTTTAAATTCTAAAATGCCTCTATTAGATTACTGTCACACCTACCAGAATGTTCATTGCAATTGTCTCATGCTTGATTAGTTCAGCCCATTCAGCAGAGTCTTCCCCTGAAGTTCACAGAATCACAGAATCAGTAAGGTTGGAAATGACCTATTAGACCATCTAGTCCAGCCACCAACCCAGCACTACCATACCCACTAGACCATGTCCTCAGGGGCCATGTCTACATGTTCCCTGAACACCTCCAGTGAGGGTGACTCCACCACTTCCCTGGGCAGCCTGTTCCAGTGCCTGACCACTCTTTCAGTAAAGAAGTTTTTCCTAAGATCTGATCTAACCCTCCCCTGTCACAACTTGAGGCCATTTCCTCTTGTCCTATCACCAGTTACCCGGGAGAACAGGCCAGCACCCGCCTCCCTACAACCTCCTTCCAGGTAGCTGTAGAGAGCGACCAGGTCTCCCCTCAGCCTCCATTTCCTCAGGCTAAACACCCCCAGCTCCCTCAGCCGCTCCTCACAGGACTTGTGCTCCAGACCCTTCCCCAGCTTTGTCACCCTTCTCTGGACACGCTCCAGCATCTCTGTGTCCTTCTTGTAGTGAGGGGCCCAAAACTGAACACAGGATTTGAAGTGCAGCCTCCCCAGTGCCCAGTACAGGGGCACAGTCACTGCCCTACTCTTGCTGACTCAGGAGTTACCCAGTTTTCTTTTTCTATCCTGGCTTGAAGTCTGCAGCCCTCCCTCCACGCGCAGCCCCTATGCATGTGTAGAGTGGTGTTCTCCTTTGGCTTTCTGTGGACGCTCCTGAGCTCCTCTCGAGCACCACATGTACCTCACACGAGATGACCTTAAAGAAGATACTCATGCTAAGCAGCCCCATTTCTGTGGAGCTCAAGTTGAGTGACGTGGGAATTGCTTATGTGGAAATTACTGTCTCTATTCTTTGTCAGAAAAAGCAGGGAAATCCACTTCTTACATGCTGATGCTTTCAGAACGGCAGAGTTCTTTGTGTTCTTACAAAATTGTAAATTCAGTAAATGATTACCTTAACGTGGTTTAGTATTGACTGCAGGTTAAAACTACAATAATTTATATCCCATTAAGGGCTTTATACCATTAAGGGCTTGCAGTTCCTTTGATGGTAAAACAAGTTGCAATTAAACTTCTTTTTCAACATTTGTACTCAACGGCTGGGTCTGTCTAGAGAATATTGTGATACTTTGCTCATTTTTTCTATATGCATTTCTATATGCACATATGTATGTGCTGCTCCTAAAGGCAGGTAAGTAATGAATTCTTCCTACTGCTGTAAATATCTCATTTCTGAAGATAAAGGTTAAAGACCTTGGGGGGGAGTCTTTTAGAACAAGGAATTAGTATTCCTATTAAAAATAGGAAATCAGTCATGTTATGGTATGTTCCATCTAGATGGAATGCACCAGCTTAGGCACTATGGAAGCAATTGAGCAATGTGATAGTAGAGAAAGAGAGTTTGTTTCTATAGTTCTGGTGTAGTTGAATCAAATAGTTTGTGTCAGATGATTCCTAAACCAAACTGTTAATTAAGATTTTTTTAAAATGAAAAGGAAGTCCAGAAGCTTTGGCATAGTGACAGCTTGGACAGACTTACAACATGTCTTAAGAAATATTATCTGTGCTGCTCTGTCACAGGTATGAAAGAAAAATATGATCTCTGATTAGATGTGAAACAATAGTTACAGGAAGTGCTGTATTAATTCTCTGCCAAAGAGAGAATCGCTTGCAGTGTCAGCACGGGGGCATGAGTGTGTGCCTCAGGGCGTGCAGACTGCAGGGTAGCATGAAGACAACCCAGCCGACTTTAAAGAAACTGGGTTGGCTGTCAGGAGCAGGGGTTAGAAGACTGTCCTGAGGTCTGGGATGCTACAGCCAGAGCTCTTCTTGTGGAGATGGATTAAAATTGCCAGAAGGAGGTCAGACCATGTGGTCTGCATTGTGGCTTGCTCCTTCTTGTCTCCTAGCAAAGTGAGCGCACCTATCTTTTCTGCAAGCCAAACCATGTGCCTTCAACATAATCCAGCCCATGAAAGCACTTCTCTGGTATCACCAGCAATAAACAGCACGGTCTGCTGTGATGCACGACTCTGCCCTTGCGTCAAACCTGTGTACCTGTAGCTGTTTGGGTGAGGCTGCTGCCTGGGGTCCCAGGCAAGAACAGGCTCAGGGAAGGGGCTGGGTGCAGGTGTGAGCCTTGCAGCCCCACTGGCAATTGAGAGGCAACAAGAATGTGTTTAAATCCGCAAACTCAGGCACTGCTCCTCGGGAGGTTGCTTCAGGCTCTCCCTCACAGACAACCTGTCAGTGGCTAACCACAAGACAAGCAGGTTGCCTCGGGAGCATGGCAGTGCTGCCATGCAATCCAATTGCAGGTTGCCTTTCTGCCACCTGCAGTCCAGACCCTTGGAAAACACAGTGCCATCTCAACATTAGCTTTGATCCATGTAACCTTCTTTAAAAATTCTAAAAGCAACATGTTAAAAACAGTTGGTGAGCTTCACGTAACTATGTTCTTCTCTGGTTTATTTTTTAATTTTCTCCCTCCTCTCCATTTGTTTCCTGGTTCTGACTGGGAGGAAATGTCAAAAGACTGAAAAAGAGGCTATTTGTACAGCCAACTGGAAGAAGGAAGCACCTGAACTCATGAGAACATTTTCTTGTGAGCTTAGTTATGCTTGCTTGAGAGGTCCCAATAATTAATGCAGTGCATTTGCAGGGGTGGGAGTTGTGTCCATTATAAGACATGTATATCCTTAGTTACATGTTATCCTTAGAATTAGTAACAATTCTGGTTTGTTAAATATTGGTGCTCTCATTATTTGAGTTTTTTAAGAGTTTCATTCATGTCCTCTCTAGAATCAAAACGTCAATAAATGAGCAAATTTGTGCTTACAGGCACAATAACATTAAATGTAGGTACAAAGCAACGAGTGTTCTGAAGCAAGAATGGGTTTTAGGCTGTAGTTAAAGCTTCCTGTTAGTAAACACATCTCTGGGACTAGAGGATATTGTTGTGAAGCAGTGTTTATACTTTACCAGATGAAACATTTAAAAGTTGGATGATAATAAAGCAGCCCCCAAAGTAGCTAATGGACATTCTGGCCCTGTCCACAGTAGTAGCTGCCACAGAGGCTGTACTGTTTCCTTGCCTGTTCTCTATCTCAATTTGGCAGTTTAAAAAAAGTGTTGTACAATAAATACTCCCGGGACTTCCACGCGATTGCTGAAAAACCTAAACTGCATTTAGTTTGTTTATAGAAAGTCCTGGGGCCCTGCTCTGCAGAGCAAAGGTCATGGAAACACATGTTTATGGCTTCACAAATGCACTGTACTCCTTGAATGGGGAAGCTTATTTGATTTAATCAGCATCCACGGGGATCCTGTAATTGCATAATAAGTAATTTATTATGGAAGTAAAAGTATTTTTCTAACTGTAGCCTCTGTAGCATGGGTTTGTAGCTTTGGACTAATCCACGTAGTAAAAAGAGCTTTGCAAAACAGTGTGACTGGAGTAATGGTGTTCTGTGATGAGCGTGTATTTGCATGGCTATTTAATCACCACAAAGTGTTAAAACAACAGGCACATTATCACCATGTTGGATGTAAAAACTGTTCACAGTTTGCCTGCCTTCAGCAACTGGAAGTCCTCAATGTGAGAAACTGGAAAACCATCCCAGATAATCCAGTTGGTGGGCGGTGAATATGAGACAGGGGGAATCCAAAGTTTGTCTTTCTGTCATACACTGGAACATGGCCTTTCAGCTGCCTGACTTCACCTTGGATACCTAATTACAAACAGATACGTTAGCATACAAAAAAAATCAAACCTATGGTTGTTTGGCTGTCATAGTCTTTTCACAGAAATAATCATTGGCTGGGTCATGAATGACACCACTGGGAGGTTGGTGTCAAGCCAACCTTGTAACATCCTTAAAAGCACTTGCAGATAGGGAAGAGAGAGATACGGAAACTAACCCACCTCTTCTAGGGAACACGCTGGTGCAAAGCTCGGGTCTCTGAAACCAGACAGTCCTTGCACAGGTTGCAGACCAGTATGCATCTCTTCTGGAAAAGCTTCTGAGACTGCACATTATGGTGGTCGTTGCTGATGATCAGGTTTTCCCATTTGCTAGCTTGTCTTAAACTGAGGGAGTGGTTGAAGGACCCCGATTCCAAACAGACATTTGTAGTTTTAGAAAGAAAACTTGGGAAATGAGTTTGATATTTGCTGAGTTTCAGAGTGCTGACGTTTTCTTTCTAACAGCTGATGATCTCAGTAGCAGCAGAAGTAGGTGGTTCTGAATTTCCTGTGAGTGTTTGCAGGGTCCTAATGTTTTTGTAGATCTTGGAATTCATTCTTTCATATCTAAATAAAAGTGGAAATACAAGGTAAGTTAACTATTTTCACAGCTCACCGACTTGCAAGCATTTAGCTATGCTTATAGTGTGTAAGCCCCAGTCCATTGAGATTTTGGACCATCATCTCCTTCTCAGCTGTATCCTGGTCCAGTGAAATATCCCTTTTATAACTGCTTTTCCCTGGCCATGCTGTGTCACACATGTCAATACTTGGTTATTAATACTCAACTCAAGACAAAATGTAGCCTAAAGCTCTTTCAGATTAGCCATGTCAAGTTAAAAAGTGGTTCTAGTTATCATGACAGGAAAATCCAAAGACCCATTTTGAAGAGTTCAAGGTGTGAAATTGGGTTTTTGGCACCTGAGTTGGGCGAGGCAGGTAGGAGGAAGTGACAGAAAAGGATATATAGGCTGGTTTTGTGTGGTTTCCTTACTTCTGTGTTCTCTTTTTTTATATTGTTGTTTGAAGTTATTGTGTATTTTCCTCCAATTTATACTCTAATATATTTTCATTTTGCTCACTTTTCCCTCAGGAACATTTTCTGCTTCTGCATAGATAAGAGTTTATTATTTTCTTTTGTGACTCTTTGGACTTTTATTTCTTGTTCCTGCATATGTATAACTAAGTGCTATCTCAGCAATTTAGGCAGAACTCCCATTCAGCATAAACTGTATTAAATGTATGAATCCTGTCTTGATATTCACGGTAGATTCATGGTATTCATTGAGATATGAGTCCTGACAGTCACCCCTGGAATAACTTATTTATTTTGAAATTATTCCTATTTTTTGTAAGTAATTCCACATTTTAATGCATATTGCCTTCAGCAAGTTGAAAGCACCAGCTGAGGAAGCAAGGGTCTCCTTCCCACAGAACCATGTACAGCAGGTGTGCCATTTCATAAGCTTTATTCAAAGTCCAGCAGTCTCACTCGTTCTCTTTCGCCTGGGATATGAACACTATTGAAGGTTTCACTGTTCACTGGTCATACTGAGCTCAAGGCACAGAGCACTAGAGCCAGTCCAGGAGGAGCAGGATTGGGCCCAAAAGGACTAGATGAAGAGCAGGTTCATCTCGTAATTGCAACCCATTGATCACAACTTTTGCCCGGTGTATGGCTTTCTTACTGAAACAGCTGTGGCAGAAGTTAGAGCATAATGTGTCATTCAGCCTACTGTCAGCATCATTTCTGAATATTTAAAAAGCTTGTGTTTAGATGGGAGCCCAGATATGAGCAGCAGCGGTGAACAGACAGAATGCCTCCTAGCACTGCTTGGCTCGAAATACGGTCACTGCATGCTTGGGCTGCCCTCTCTTCTCCATTATTTTGCATAAGGATCTAACAGTTCATATGTTGAAAGCTGTATAAGGGAATGGTGACAGTAACAAAGCAATTGAAATGCTACTGTAGTCCATTTATAATGGGTATAGCTAGTGAAATAGCCAGATATGTCTAAGAGAAAGGTAAATTTCCCAGATCAGCCCTACTGTACTTAATACGTATTTCATTGTCTTTAAAATTGATACTCTTGGGAATAAGCAGGCTTTTTCTGGGCTTTCAAAACATTGTTAATGCTGCAAAGTAAGAGGAGAAAGTTGGCATCAAGCTTAGAGGTGAAATGAAGGAGTCCATAGAGAAATTTGCTCCTTTGGGAATCCACATAACGAAATAGTACTGAAGAATTTGGTTAAGTAGGCCGAGAGTTCAGCGTTTCTTACTGCAGTCTTATCTGCCGGTGTGGAATTTTTTGCTGCCAAAGGTCGCCAATAAATATAAAACTCCTATTCTGACGAAAAATACCAATAGTCTCTCTTCCTTGCTTTCACACACAGAGATACTGCTTGGCCAGAACTAACGTTAGCTAATACAAGTTCAGATTAGTGCCAAAGAAGCTATGCTGTGTTGCACCAAGTTAGAACCTGGCTGAGAACTATTACTACTTTTTTTTTTTTTTTTTTAAATATGCCCCTACTTGTCTGTGAATGACTAATTTTTCCATAAGTTGTATCTCTGGGTGGGCCTCTTGCTAATCCTGCAGATTCTCACTGTGGGTTGATGATTTAGTCTGCATCACTCCATAGCTCTGTATGTCTTCTGGTCTCCAAGATACAATGGAGACTTGATGGTAAAGGCCACTGCCAAGTCCTAACAAACTGCTCAAGTATGAGGGGCCTTTACACGTTTCCTTCTTTTCCTTTTTCCATTGTGTAGTTCTAAGCCACTGGTCTCATTTCCCCTGCTAAATTGTTGCAGATCACTCAAGCTTTCACTACATCTCTCTTGCTCACTTTTTCTCCTTTTCTTTCACCATCAGCCAATCTCACCATTTCTCATTCTCTCCCCAAGCTCCTGCTTAGCGTGTTTTTTCTCTCCCAAATTGCCCTTCAGTCATCAATGAGCTGTGTGTCCATTTATTTCAACCCTTGTTACGCTGTCTTAGATCACTCCTGCTCTCCTCTCTCTAGGTTTTGCATTTCAAGCCCAAGAAAGGGTTCATGGGGAAGCAGTTGAAAAGTGAGATTTGTTGAGGAACCAGGAATTCACTTGGGCTTAGTGGCTGGAGCTTATACCTGAAGCCATTGAGCCAGATAGGAGTTTAACAGATAATAGATCGTAAGACCAACCCAAATTTCATATAAAAATGAATAGGCAGCCTGTTGTGCATGTGTAGGAGGACTTCAGTCTTTCTCAGAGACACCCTTAATATGCTTTTTTCCTGAGACAGATCTGAAGTGGGAGACATCAATGTACAACTCTAGCTTTAGTGCGTCTTTCTTAACTCTCTTGTTACTTGCACATAGTCAAAGATTGTAAGATTTCATTGTTAAATAATATATGCATGGTTTTTAATTTCAGATTCCTTTGCATCTCTGTCTCTTTTGCATTCTCTCTTTCTTTCCCTTCTCCTTTAGGCTGTAAGAGAAAAGTTAGAGCCAGATGATGCTTTGATGTATGAAGAAGATCTGGATGATGAAGACTGTGGTGAAGCAGAATTTGAGGAAACCATGAAATTAAAACTGCTGCGTAGAATCGCCTTCCTAGCATCCAAACTGAGGGAGTTTATTGGCAACATGATAATCACCACTGGAAAAGTTGTTGTTACAATTTTACTTGGTTCGGCAGGTTGGTGCATTTGAAAAATTTCCTCCAGAGCCCATTAGGTTATGCGTTTAACGAATGAGCTTTCGGCGCTTTGGCACCTGTGGGAATAACAATGGAAATTTTTAAGGGAAGAGAAGTTGCTGCTGATTTTATTTAAATTAACTTTTTGGCAGGCATTGGAATATGCTGAGTTGCTTAATTTTTTTGTACTGTGTGGCCCTATCATTTCAGATACGCCTTTCACAGTCACTGTTAAAACTAAACGGTGAATTGCTGACTACTGTAAGTGACTACTTATTTTGTATATTATTATGTGAATTCATAGATTTGGTTCCATCAGTTCTAAGTGTAAAAAGGAACTTTATTCACATAACCTTTAAAAACAAAGAAATAGGAAAGATTAATAGGTCAACCATGTATGGTGTAAAAATAGTGATAAACAAACTTCACGTTGGTTTTTGATGGGGTTGGTAAAAGTAGCTGTTTTGATACAGCATAATAACCTTTTTATAAGACATTTTAATTGGTACCATGTACTCAGTGACAACCAGAATGGAAATGTACAAAATTACTCCAGGTTTGAATTAATGAATTCCAAATTGAATCATGCAGTTGTAAATTAGCATTTATCTGCCTACTCACATGTTTGAATGGAGTCCTTACGTATAAAGTGTCAGTACAAGTGTATACTTAGCGTAGAAGTATGCTAGTATATGAAGCGTACAACAATAGTACAACAAATGTTAGACATGGAATGATGAGGACTGGTCAGGTGTGTCCCTTTTAGTGGGGCAGGCTCTTTCAGTAAGGTAAGATGATCTGACAGCCTTGTATGTAGCCAAATGCAAAGTAATAAAGCCAAAAAGGAAAAAGAATAGGTTATGTGGATCACCGTGGGGCCTGACATCAAGGAAGAGCTGCCATTAAAACAAAACAAAGAAAACAAAAGCCTGATGCCGTTCTGAAATTGCATGGGTGAACATTTCCCAGGGAGGATGAAGCAAAAGGTTCATGCAACAGTGGCTGGGGGCCGTTTCTTCTGAGTGGTGATGTGCAGCTTGTCTGTGGTACTCCAGCATGTGCCTAGAGCTGGGAGGTGTTTGGAGGAGACTTACAGAAAGGACTTGAGGTCTGGGAAGCCTGTATCCCAGAGAGAGACCTTGAGCTTAATTAGTTAAATACTTCCTTACTTCCTGTGCCAAGAAAAAAAAAAAGATGAATGGTGATTTGACTGCAGCTTAAAGTACTGACAAAGGTACAAAGTGCCTCCATTTTTTTAACAGACATCTCGTCCAGTAGAAGTTCTAATACAAGCCAATAGTTAAGTGGTAAACCTAGGTAATTTCAGGCCAAAAATAAATTTTAAATTTTTCACAGCCAGGGTAATTGTCCATAATAAACAACTTACTTATGGATATAGTGGATTCTCCTCCTCCTAAAGTAGTTAAAGACAAAGATCTCTTTGAAAGAAGAAAGGAAATAGTTACAGGCTTGAGGCAGAAATTGTTGGGTGAAGTTTTACAGCCCTCATCATGAAGGCAGTCGGAACAGATGATCCCTGTGGTCCTGCCATACTTTTAAGTCTGTGAGCCTGTGGAGATGCCAGCAAGCTATATGCTGGATCAGGGACACAGCAAAACTAGGCTAAAGACTTGTCTGAAGTACGATGTGCAAGATGTGATGGTGAAGCTCAGGCAAAATAACTGGATAAGAGGTCCTTACAGTGCCTGGACTCAGCCCAACTGGGGTCCAGCCCCCAGAGCGCTGCCACCAGAAAGCATGGCAAACTGGCACTTGGCAAGGTGCAAGTCATCCTGCCTGAATGGTCAACCCAGCTGGAGGGCCAGCGGGCATACCGGAGCCATGGGCCACCTGGAGCCTGCAATTCTCTCCTGAGGAAGGTGGCTCCTAGATGTGCACGAGTAAAAAACTTAACATTTGAGGCAGGCGTCCCTATTAGCTTCGGTACTGTTAGTTAGGAGACTCCACTGGACTGCTGTGCTGGATGTAAGCTCTATTATGTCATTTTCTCATGGTTGCCACTCATAGACATGTGTGTCTTTCCTTCTCCCTCGCTTACTTTTGTAGGCTACCCACAGAGCATCAGGTCTCCACCAGTTAGACGTTCTTACAAGTGAAATACTCCGCTACTTGTGTGAGAGCAAAACCAATATACATATGTAAGGCAGCAAAGTCTTTGTCACATGTAAATTGCAGGTTTCTAAGAGTTAAATTTAAAAAATCAAATATTTACTGAATATTCTCTAGGTTTTATTAAATCTCTTTTAGTATATGCATCAGGGTTTTTTTGTTTTAGTAACACATGATATCTCAAGATTTATATGAGAAGGCTTTTCACTGCTCATCCATCATGCTATTTTAGCATCTTGCACTTAAAATTAATTTCAAAGTCTAATACACCAGTGCTCTCAGGCACTATTGGCTGGCCTCTGGTTTTCTCCATGCTTTGTGAAACAATTCATGAAGAGAAGATTTCACCTCAGAGGGAGGTCTGGGGAATGGCCGTGTAGTAAGTGCTAAGGTATGATGTAAGTGAATTGAACAAAAAGGGGAAGATCCTTTTATTGTAGTCTCTGAGCTAATAGCAGTCTTAAAAGCTAATTGTAATCATTAGCATGAACACTAATTGGTTAAATTGTTTAATACACTTCTTGTCAGACCTGAAGTTTTAATAGATGCTGATACTTCCCACAGTTTTCCAACCCTCCATATTTTTATTTTTACAGGTATGATGGTGCCGTCTTTGACCTCAGCTGTGTATTTCTTTGTATTTTTGGGCCTGTGCACATGGTGGTCCTGTTGCCAAGCATTTGATCCACTGATGTTCAGCTGTCTGTGTGTGTTAATGGCTATATTCAGTGCGGGGCACTTGATTGGACTTTATCTGTACCAGCTACAGTTCTTTCAGGAGGTTGTTCCACCGAAAGATTTCTATGCCAGGTGAGAGAAATTTCTTTCCTGTTTAATTGTGGGCACGTGATTCAGTGGTCTGTTAACACATGTCAATGCAAATCCTCTTCTTCGGAATGCTTTGACAAACCTTATGCATAACTTCATGTTCAGCCTTGGTAGAGTTGAAGGATTTCAGACTGAGTGGTTCTGAATGATAGAGTGGGGAGCGTCACGCCTGGGCAGTTGTATGCAGGGAGCTGGGGCAGGCTGGGAGGGGAAGGTTATCTGAGTTTTGGTCAGTGATCCTCAGATGTGAGTGCGAATGATTTGGCTAAGGCAGGAGTTAAAGGAAATAGGTGGCGGCATTGATAGAAGGGCGGTGTACATGCGTGCGGTTTTTGGTAGAGGAAAAGAAACGCTCTGAGTTCTTACATCACAGAGCGTTTTACTCATTACTACTCTTTTTTCCCCTGCTGGATTATGATTGCAAGTTAGTTTTTGTGGTATATATTTTAGTGCTGTCGTAACCCTTAAATTAAAGCAAATGTAAACCTTAACTTTATTTCTAGTAAGCCTATTGTTCCTTTTAAGTTTTATAAGTTGAAGGTGAAAAGATGTTGGATGTACAGTGGAGAATCAATTAATGATTTATATCTCAATGCACCATTAAAAGCTGTAAAAAATGAGCTGCTAGCTGCGGAAGCTTTGACTTTAACATTTATTTTGAATTTTTATTTAGCACAGGTTAATTGATGTGTGTTTTTTGATGTTGGAATTGGTGATTTGAGGAGACTGATTTGGGAGGGCATAACATTACCTGAAAAATTGATTTGCTTGGTTTAGGTTCTTTTGTGCCACCTAGAGGTCAAGGTGGGGGAATGGGTCATTTACAGTACCAGGTAGCTAAAAAGCTCACAACTTCCCTAAACCCTTTATTTTATGTTTTGTGTGTTCTAAGAAAATAAAGAAAACTTGGCTTCAAAATTCTTAACTATTTGGCTTATGAGGATATAATCTCACAGTGTTCTATCACCAGACGGCAATAACCTTTTTTTGAAGGAGAACTAGTATGTGTTTCATACCATTTGGCTGGAATACCTGCAACTCTCTTCATATGCATCATTTGTAAAAGTCCCTTTTTTCTTTCAGTATTTTCTTACTAACTTTATAGTACTTTCATTTTTATTTACTTTAATATTAAATTAATTTTGTCTCAGACTTATTTTCTGTGTTTAGTTATTTATTTGTAAATTGTGTCATTCTATATTTTATGCTAAATTTTTGTTCACTACAAATACGCTGCTTTAACTTAGTCACTAATTTTTGAAATATAAAAATCTGATTGCAAGTAAGTTGCCTCTGCCTCACTGTAGAAAGAAAAAGCACCTTCAGAATTTGGCTTTAAAATGTGTGGACTTTGTCCAGTGCTGGACTTTGGGGTATATACCGACCTTTTTGTAAGCAGAAAACGATGTTATCATCTTGCAGACTTTCTCTTGAACTGGTACTGTTGTGTACAGATGATACGGTGTGAGGGACAGGTGTTCTAAATTACATAGGAAATTATGTTTGAACATACAAAAAACTGATGACAACTCAACAGAAGCTGCAGTAAATATATCTTCCTTGTTTGTTTAGTCGCAGTTCTTTCTGGTGTGGATTTACTTGATCTACTTTTGGGGAGATGTGTTTGAAGAGCATCAAGACAGGTGTTAGCAGTACTTGGAATTGCAAATCTGAGTGTGAGGGAAAGCCACTAATAACATTTTTAGTTATTGGAGTTGGACTGGCATATAAACAGTGGCTAGTTGAGGGAAATGAGAGACACGTACTGGAATGGTGCAGAAAAAATATTTTAGTATTTTTCTTCTTATAAGAAATTTGATAGCTTGCTATTTTATGTACCATCTTGGTCTGAAGCAGAGATAAATATGCAGAATTCCTATTAATACTAGTGGGTGGCTTGCATGGGTAAATTATATGCTGAGAAAAGAATCTGATTTCCCAAATTCTTCTCTGCTATTCTCACCCAGTATATGCTGCTAATGTCTTTTTGCAAGAGAACAGCAGATCATTCTCCTACTTAGTTGTATGAACTCTCCGTACTTAGCTGCAATAAACTCACTGTATGAAAAAACCCCACCACAGCAGGTACATGTATTTGCATGTGTTAGCTTTGGTAGTATTGCAAACTGACCTTCATCCATATATGAAGGAGAACTGAAACATAAGGAAGAAGGGCTTTTATTTCTCTGTAAAGTTTTGAGGGCTCGATCCCCAGGGCAAGCTCTTCTCAGATGCAAAGGCAGATGTGAAAACTACTCCTGTCAGGCTGCTGGTGGATATTATTTCTTTCTGCAGAGCATGAGGCTGGTGTTTTAAAAAGCCTCTAACATTAGTATTTCTGGGTTTGACAGAAAGTTGACAAGAAATGTTCAAGGAGTTTCTGATCAATAAACAATGTGTTGACTCTGAATAGTAATGCATTCAGCTGGCCATTGTATCGATTGATTTCAGACTACCTGAAGTTAAACTATACCCAAACAAGCTGGAAAGTTCTCAAGTTAATAGTATCTTTCAGCTAAGATTTTCATCATCCTTGTGCTGTTCCTTCCTTTTAAGAGTTCTTTGACTTAATATTCAGTGCCTGTGATTGTAGGAAGTGACTGAACAGTGTCATCGAAAGAAAGCAGTTTTTTTGGAAGGGATAGTCTGACATTTGGTGAATTTACATACTTTGCCCTGAAACCTTATGGCATTCTGCAAGCAAAGTACTTCCCCCCCAAAACAGGGCACTGTGGTAATGTAGCCCTGTGTGTTTGCCTTAGTGCTGTTAGCAAACATGAAGGATTGCCTACGAACTTCAGATCTACTACTGTGGTAGCTGATGGGAGTGGCAGAAGCACAAACCCCCACCTAATTGCTACCCAGTGCGCCCTGGGATCTGCACACTGAAAAAGGTGTACTGAGTAGTGTGAAGCGTAGCTGATGTGTCAGGGGTAGGCATGCTAGCGACAGAGCTTGCACAAAGCTGCCTCTCCCACCAACAGCTTTTCTTCTCCAGACCAGCCCACGGTGGAGACATGAGCCACGGTCGGTCGAGGCAGTGTGCTAACTGCCTTGGAAAGCGTGGTACTGAGTGGCTCAGGAGGACCAGCGTAAATAAGGCTGACTCTATCCTTCAGTTAGGAGTTACCTAGTTGCATAAATTAACACTGGTTATTTACCAAATGATCTCTGTCAAATAAAATGTCCACACTCAATCATAACTTCATTTAAAATAAGTATCTTCTGTGTTGACTTGCTGCTTTATTGCATAATTGGTGATTTACAGAGATAGGAAAACGATAGCAAGAAGTATCAATTTGTCATCTACCTGGGCTTGTGCAA
>NW_010258734.1:0-5466 GCF_000690775.1 Eurypyga helias
GGTGGGGGGTGGGTGGGGGGTGCGAGGAAATCACAACAGTGTGTTCTGGTCTCATTCTCTCTCCATCTGCCTTAATATAATTTTGATTGCATACATTCATGATACTTAGCAGTCGATGAGTGAACTTAAAGCAATGCATTCTAGAAACACGGCTTACAGTCAGTCTCATGAGAAATCGAAGCAAGCACAAGTAATACACTAGCTAAAAATAAAGATGAAAAGAAGCTAATGTTTACCTACAACACAATATAAAACTAGATGATTAAAATGAGATATGCTGTGAAAGACTAAAACAAAAACTTTTATTTTAATGTTCTGACATGTTTAATTATCCTATATGAAATTTCAAATGTACTTGAGCTAAAACATTTATGCAAATGCACTTCTAAATTCAGTAATTTATCAGTACTTAGGGACAGAACATCACAGGTCCCTTCATTTTTGTATTTGTCTACTCGATTCATTCACATTAAAAAGTATCTCTTTTCTTTTAAATATTTCTTTACACTGCAATTGTAAAATGTTCATTTCACCAAGGATTTTTGTATCTGTTACTGTTAAAACTGTATTACACGTCTGAAAATAAAACATTCTCCTTCAGGTCAGCCTAAAAGTTAAAAGTCAAGATTACAGCTTATTTGAGCAACACATACTATGTTGAGTTCTAGGCCATCCAAGTTCAAGAAGGCTGTCCAGAAACCAGAATTCAGGGAAGGGTTATCAAGGTGGTAAGAAGACCTAAAAGGAGAAACTGAGAGTTCATTTACTCTGACAAAGAGCTCAGGAAATAGTCACAGCAGCCCACTTGAACAACAGCTACATAAATGAGACACTTATCCCCAGTAATAACAAGTGATATAAGAGAGCAGAACAGTCACCTGCACTTTCAGACCTCACTTCAGGAAGAACTTTTTCACTAGGAGGGTAGGGTACAACCAGAAAAAGCCACCAGCAGACATTGTGAGGTCTCCGTATTCGCAGAAATCAGATGAAGAAAATCACAAGGAGTTTGTGCAGTGTTTGAAAG
This sequence comes from Eurypyga helias, assembly GCF_000690775.1. Classification (NCBI taxonomy): domain Eukaryota; kingdom Metazoa; phylum Chordata; class Aves; order Eurypygiformes; family Eurypygidae; genus Eurypyga; species Eurypyga helias. Next base: position 1,028 of record NW_010258734.1, read on the forward strand.
TGCTGCTTTGACAGGGCAGTAAAACTAGGGGAATCCTAGAGGTCTCCCCAGCCAACAGTTGCATGGCTATGTGAGGTAAACTCATTCAATTTATTAGTAGAGCCCCATTACCTATGTCTAAAGGAATAAAATGCAAGAAATAGATGTTTTGGGTTGGGTTGATTTTGGTCCAATCTCAGGACCAAAAACTATACAAGCTGAGCAAAGATGTGAAAACCCTTACAAATCCACAAGCTTGAGACAATAGGAATAAGGACATTTCCTCCTAATCTCATATCATTTATTAAAATGTTGACCCTGAAAATCTGTATTAACTATTCTTTTTTATGCTAGCCAGCCAAAGAAACTGCAGATGCTAACTGCAGATGGCAGACTGCATTCAAAAGGAATAAAAAATTCTGTATATATGTTGAATAAATTTATCTAAATATTCTGACTTCATTATGAAAATATAATTCCATCAATCCTTAGCAGATTTTTATCATCTGTTTCCTAAGAAAATATTTATGCTATTAACAGTTTATCCTTGTATATGGTTAAATTACGTTGAACTATTAACACAATAAGCCTATGTCCCTTGCTGGATAAACCTTCTCTTAAGACAGGCAGCTGTTTGAAGAAGATATTCCTATAATACACATTTCCTCTGTTTCTAAATTGCAACAATTTTGCTTTGGTTCCCTCATTGTCTCCTCAAATTAAACAAGGCCTTAACTATATGTCATGAATTATTAACTTATCTTTTTATTTCAATGATAAACTGATTAATTTCATAATCTGAAAACCCTGTCCTTTGCCTTGCAAGAGGAAATCTTTAGATTGATTTTTTTCAGCAAATAAAAAGGCAAATTCTCTATTTCTGCAACACTTGTCAGAAAAAAATAATTAAGGAAAAATGTTCTGGCGATTTTGGCAAAACATGCATACTATTTCAGTCATGTATATTTAATCTATATGTGTTTCTGTTGCTTTGAATTTGTGTAGTATTTTACTGAATTCACTTTTTAGTTAAAGGGTTATGAGGAAGCTAACTTGCCATCGATTCATTCTGCCACAGTACATAAAATTGATTTGAGCTACAAATTCTTGATTTGAAATGTATTGATGAATTTGAAACATTTTATCTTCTATATTAGTTGAGAAGTTTTTAATTTTGCCCACTGTAGCAATTAAACATTGTTTTAAATTTAGAAATTGATTTTGAATTCATAAGCATAGAAATTTGTTGTCATAATCCTGTCAGTGCAGTATAATGAGTACCAGGGGGAATACAAATGGAGCTGTGAGAACTGAAGAAGGTATTAGTCTGAGACTCAAGGAAAGAAGTAAGTGGTTCCTTGAAAATAAAGGGAAAAAAAGTTATTTTATCAGGCATCTTCAAAAGAAACTTGCTGCTGAACAAAAACATTGAAGACAGCCGTATCTTACCAACCAACTGCAGAATCACAGAATCACAAAATGGTTGAGGATGGAAGGGACCTGGTCCAACCCCTGTGCTCAAGCATGGCCACCTACAGCCAATTTCCCAGGAATTGGTTCAAGCAGCTTTTGAATATCTCCAAGGATGGAGACTCCACAACTTCCCTGGGCAACCTGTGCCAGTGGCCAGCCACCCCTGCAGTAAAAAAGTGTTTCCTGATGTTCAGAGGGAACCTTCTGTGTTTCAGTTGGTGCCCATTGTCTGTCTGTCTGTCAGTGGGCACTGCTGAAAGGAGCCTGGCTTGATCTTCTTTGCACCCTCCCTTCAGGTATTTATATAAATTAGTAAGATTCCCTGAGCCTTCTTTTCTCCAGGATAAACCGTCACAGCTCCCTCAGCCTTTCCTCACAGGAGAGATGCTCCAGACTCTTCATCATCTCTGTGGCCCTTCACTGGAATCCTTCCACTATGTCCATGTCCCTCCTGTTCTAAGGAGTGCAGAACAGATACAACACTGCAGAAGTGGTCTCATCAGGGCTGAGGAGAGAGGGAAAGATCACCTTCCTCAACCTGCAGGCAATACTTGGGTCCAATGCAGCCCAGAATATGGTTAACTTTTTGCAGCAAGGGCACATTTTTGGCTCCTGTTTAACTTGGGGTCTACCAGGACAGGTCCTTTTCCACAAAGCTGAAGACTTTAAGTCAAAGGACAATAAAAGGTTTTGTTACCGTTTCACAATCATGTTTTCAGCAGATTGTGAAGGACTTAATTAGGTAATTTAAAATCAGGAATTTCTGAATCTTTATTCTTTATTTACCATTATAATGCACAGTAGTTTTATCCAGCTTGTCACATTTCTTCATGAAGATAGGCCACGAATTTAAAGGACTGTGTGTGACACTATGGGAAGCTGTGCACTTGGCAGCTTTTACAGCATTATTATTCATTAAAACTTTAACATGTTCTTTTCAGTTAAGGTTGCTCTCCCCCTTAAAATGAGCACCAATATTAATATTATTTTCCTATCAGCTAAAGTGGAGATTATAATAAATTTTCTATCTCATCAGTTGCTTTCAAAATTCCTTTCATTCAGCAGCTTCAGTATAACAAAGGAGTCTATTGACACTTCGTTTCCTGTGTTGTGCCAAATACAGACACACCAAAAAAGGAGCACACACTTTACTTCCAAAAGTTTCTACCAAAAGAGAAGAAGCAGAAACACTCTTAATAATGTGAAGAATCAAAATGTGGGAAAAAGAGGTTGTTTTAAATAATCATCCCAATCTGTCACTGTTTCTTGTTCTTTTCTTCTGAAAGAAGCTTAACTGGTTTTGCATCATCTTTGGTTCTCCCGTTGCGCATCTTGCTCTTTTCTTCACATCTCTTTTTTTAGGTTTGCTCATTTTTTATTTTCTTTAGCAGGTTGGAAATTCATCTCTCAACCACACCTTCCTGCAGATCTCCCCCAATGTACTTCCTTTCAACTCCTCCGTGCCCACAATACACTTTATCCCACAAGAAAACAAGAACAAAATGTTACTGGTCTGTGTTTTTACAGCCAATTTGCTATAATCACTTTCCTTTGTATTATATAACAGAAAGTACAGTACATCATCTTCAAGAACAGGGAGGCTTCATCTCAACTATTTTTAACAGATTTCTGTTTGTGCTCTCTTTCCAACTTCTTTCTGCAACTCCCCTGCTATCTTTCTCACACTCCACAGTGCCCACTTTGACAATAAACACTGAATTTTTGACCCATGTAGTCAAGATCAATTGAGGCAGGGAATTGTTGAGTCTAGACAGGTAGGGGTTTTAACATCTGTTAAAGATTTAAAAATACATATAACCTGGCACACAGCATGTAATACATAAAATAATGAAGCTACTTTACTTCTTTTAGTTTTCACTGAATGACATCCTGAACTTTTGTTCCTTTTAGCTGTCTTGATAGTGCCACACTTTTCATTTATAAAAATTGACTGAATGGGTAAATGGAGAAAATAAAATATATATATTGTCCTGCAACTTGAGTAACATTGATAAATGTAAACAACAATACAGAGTTCTTACATGGAAAAGAACTTTCATAACGCAGAAAAATATATGTGAAAGCTTTTTGAGAGAAGGTGGCTTCCAACATGGCCTACTTTATTGGAGAAATTGTTCAATTCTCCCGTTGAACAATCTTTATCTTTCCCTTACATTTTTACTTTAATGGGATTATTGAGTACATTTTTCCCTCCTCCTATCTTTATTTCCTGTGTTGTTTTAATGATTTATTGTCATCCAACACAGAGCTTAATGATTTTCAGATCTTAGTCCTCAAATGTTTTACTCTTTGCAATGTCTTCATTAATGTCAACTCATTTTTTTAACTATTTTTTTTTTTTTTCTTTTTTTGAGGATGGGGATTTATGCAGCTTCTATCCCTTACAGCTTTCTGATGAACTGAAGAAATGCTGACTCTTCTAACACAGGATTTCGGAAAGGACAGGGCCTTGCTTTTTTTTTTTTTTTTTTAATGAGTTTGCTAGAACCACATTTTATTACTGGGTGAATAAACATTGAATAATGCTTGAATTACAGTGAGCACATGTAACTCTCTATAAAGCTAAAAGGCCTAAATGACAGACACTGATCAAGCTTTTCCTGGTTTTCATTTTTATCTCAAACTTGCTGATATTTGATAAACTGAAGCATTTTCTTTCTGCTCTGGTATTTTTACTGCTTCTATTTCAGATTATTCCAGCCCTCCTCACATCTGCAATGCCAACCAGCAATGGGAAAAACTAGAGATGAGGGAACTTAAAACCGGTTTTCCTTTGTCAAGCAGATTTGCTAGATGACTTACTGAATTAATTCACAAGAAAACCTGAACAACATGGAAGTGCTCACTGAAGATGGGCTACTGCCTTGATTAGGAACAAATTTGTTTATCAGACATACACTACTGAAAGCACGTTTCCATGCTTGAAAGACCACAGATGAAAAGCATGAATCATAGAATCATAGAAT
>NW_010258735.1:0-8078 GCF_000690775.1 Eurypyga helias
GCGACTCCGCCGGGACTCGAACCCGGAACCTTTGAATGCCTTCAACCCGCTAGAAGTCCAATGCGCTATCCATTGCGCCACGGAGCCACCTGTTGGATTGTTTGCACAACGCCCATGGAGTCTGCGCGCGACGCTCTCGAGCCGGCGCCTCACGCCCCGCGGGGGAGGACGCGGGCTGCGGAAGGGCGGTAGGTGGGCGTCGGGCGAGCGGTCAAGATCGTCTTTCTTTTCCCTTTATTTAAATTTTAGTTTGTTTAGCCAGTACGACCAGGCGTAAGCCTTGTAAACTACCGTATGAACGAGTCTCGAGGCAGCCTCTGCGCCCCGGGCGGGGCCGGGGGGAAAAAAAAAGCTCGTGTCACACACTCGCCATGGGCCTACAACGGTATGTCCTGTGAAAGACTGACCTCTTTTTTTTTTATTTGACGTTCATAAGTAATCTATATAAAACATTTGTCGTCATCCCACTTGGGCGTTTTCAACACTGAACCTTGTTTTGGGGGAAATACAATTACGTTACACAGCTGTCTTACGTAGGGGAACTGTTCTGCCACATGTCCATAAGCTTGCATAAGGAAGCCTTTGTGGGATTGGGTCTTTTTGCACAGATGAGGATGATAGATTGATGAATTACATCAAATTACTTTTGCTTTAACAAACACAAGCATTTCTCACGTTGCAGTTAGCTATAATGTGCTTTTAGCAGCACTCCGCCTGTGGAGTAAATGTGAACATTTCAGACAAAAACCCCATCAGACGTAGCATCAAGGATGTGGGAGCTACGCTGGGTCAGTTCCAAAGTTAGTTGGAACCATGTTATTTTAACGTTGGTGATTTCCAGTAGGTTTTTAGGGTCAGTCTAAACATGAGGTTTCGGGTTTCGTTTTTAAACAATAGCATCAGAATTAAAGGAACCAAGAAAACTGTGGTTATATTCTCTGGGCATCCCATGCATTACAGCATTTTGCTGGCTTTCCGGTGCCACATGAGGCAAAGAAAAATAGTGTGTGGAAATCCAAAACAGCAGACATAGGTGACCAGTAAAAACATGTTAATGTAATCTCTGCTAGACGCTGCTGCAACTTACTGTGAGTCAACAGGCAGAGAAATACGATGTGAGAATCACACCTGGAAATCAGGGACTGAGAATATTTTGAGGGTATTAACAAAACCCCATGTAAATGGACAGAACAAAAAAGGAAATAAATTAGGGAAATAATATTCTATTACGAGATATTTTCAGTGTGGGTGAGAATATTACAACAGGCTTGTATCATTGTTCCAGATACTGTGAATGCCTGCCACTAAATCAATTAAAAGAAGTAATGGCTGAACTATAACTGTTCAAAAATCACAGTAAAAGCCCCAGTGGATTCAGGAAAATTAGATATTTTTTTTTTAATTTATTCCCCCCCCCCCCAAGCTGTAATTACAGTCTGAAACAAGTCTTTGATGTTATTTTTCTAAATCCACCATAGGCATATTAGAAATACCAAAAAACAAGAGTATGAGGTTACTCTTTCTTTAACATTCCCCACTCCTGAATTTTAAGCCCAGGAAAGCCTGTGGCTTTCTGCTGCGGCGGTGGCTCCCCGGCTCAGGTCTCCCGAGCTAATCAAATCAATGTAAAATAAGCTGATTAGGATACGCAATCCACTAGCCATTGTATCAAGGGCAGAGGTACCAAGTATAATGAATAATCGAGGGGACTGAGGTGATGTAGGCACACTGGTAGCATGCCTCCTGGTTCCCTTGAAGTCCCCTACTGTGCCTGTGGCCAGCGGCAAGCCAAAGCACACGAGCTGCATGATAAATAGCTCCTGCAACGCTGCCCAGAAACTGGGGGGTTACTGGAAGGGTTCAGTAGTCACAGCAAGCACCATGTTGGAGGTACACCCCCCAAGCTAACACACTCGTGGAGCCAGAGTACACACAGATCAGGAACCACCAAGTTATGCAAGATTCAGAGCAGGTCTGATTGAATTTACAAGCTCTGGGTTGATACGGTCTTGCCACAACTGCTCTGTCAGGACAGAAGTCTTCATAGTGTTCCTGGTAAAGGAATGCAGTGTGAAAAGATTGAGTCCTCAAGGCCCTGCACTGCATAAAAGAAACAAACCTCTGTTTTTTAAGAACTGAGTTGATCTTCAGAATAAGAAGCTTAAATCTATGTTAGCACAACTCAAATAAACTACTTGTAACTAAGACTTGCCATAAACCTCCGCAACTCAAATAAACCACTTGTAAGTAACTAAGACTTGCCATAAACCTCCTGTAGTTTGTGAATACCCGGGCAGATTTATTGTGTGGTGAAGTGAGTGTCAGTACCTCAGCAATGTGATTTGGTAACATGGTACTTCGGACAGCAGAGCTCTAAATGACTGCAGATAATGAAGGATCAGAGTTTGCTCTGAGAGGACTAGTTCTGAAAGTGTCCAAGTGAAGGATCCTGGCACTTACGTAATTGTTATTTCCTCTTATATTTTAATTTTGGCTAGTTGGTTTACACAGGTAGGTAAAGGCTGGCTGTTGATGTCATTCGTGCAGGAGAACTGACTGGGGAAGTGTTTAGAAGTCTTCCAGAGATACTTCAAATTATTCAAGTCAGTTTTCCTTTTTTATTCTATAAAAGCAGTCCCAATGCAAAATCCATCTTTCCTTTTGAGCAGCAGATGGAGCTGCTGCTTGAGAAACAGGACAGTTCATGCACTAATGAATTGTGCTATGTTAGGCAAAACCAACAGATCACATTAACCTTTGCTGGTGCCTGGACTTGGATCGGTCCATTGGACTTTCCCTCTTGTGAGGCTGGCTGAATTCCACTTCTGTTGCAAGCCGGCTTTCATCCTAGCTCCTCTTCAACTTCATGCTCTGTTTGAGGGAGTGTAAGTTTCCTGGAGTGCAGTTGTTAATGTATTAGTTACTGGCACCTAGAAAACTTCACTAAACTCAGCTAGGTGACATTTTGCTAATTTTAGATAGGAGGAGAAACAGAGGTAGGAATACCTTGACACAAGACAGCAAGTGTATCAACAGCAGGCCTGAAATAGGACTGTCCCATAGCACTCCTCCTTCCATTAAAGAAAAAAAATCTAGAAATTAATTTATGAAATTGAAGTGCTCTTTGAGAGACTTTTTGCATCTTGGGTTTCAGCATTAACTTCTGTCATTATGAAATAAGCGCTATGCACTGCATATCTAATTTTTGTAAGGTTTGAGCTTCAGTGAATTATAAATTTGGAAATTGCTGTTTTACTCAGAGCTTCTACATATATTTGTGGGGTCTACCATCTTTCTCTAAGAACCTTTATAGTAAATATACTTGTTGAGAACAAGAGATCATAGAAGGCTACAGAGAAAAAGGTGGTCATGTATGGATTACCTAAATGGGACCCTTATAAAATATGTTTCAGGGTTTCTTTCTTTCTCTCCCTTGAAGTGGGCATTATTACAACCCTACCACTTATAATGGTTCATCTCTGTAGTGCAGCAAGAGAAAGCACTCTTTGGACTGGTGGGAAAAATGCTGGAATGCACAGGGCCTGCGGATCCTGAAAAGGAACTCTTTCAGAGGAGGTTTCTTTAGTAATTTACAATTTGATTTTTTTTTTTTAAATCTATTAACAAGGAGATGAATGCTTCACATGGTAGAAGCTTCTGCATCTCTGCCTTTTCCTCCCTGGGGGCTGTAATCTGCATGTGACTATCATGGCATTGGAGAATTACCCCTCTTCTCTTGTCAGGCTGCTGTCAGTAAGACTGCTATTAAGAACCTCTTCCAGTCATCTTATTTGTGCCTGTTGTTGGTCTATGAAATGTTCTGCCCTCTCAAGTATATTTGGGTAGGGAGGAGTAATTACCAAGGGCAGTGTCTTGCGGAGCTGGAGGGGACATGAGCAATCATGTCAAGTCACTCCTCAAAAGGAGTACAACCTTAATTCCACAGACTGTGTGTAGCTGTATTAACAGGTGAGCTGCTGCAGGGATAGCTTGTGAGATGAATACAGTGTTTTGATGGAAAAGTTTGAACCCCTTCCCTCATGTTGTGCAAGTAATTTTTTAACAGTAATTTTTAAATATCTGATACAGTTCATGGATCTTAGTCATTGTTTTCTGTGATGATGCAATGGATGATTAGCCTAGGAAATGGTTTAGAATGGTATCGCTTGTAGTGCATTCATATTTGCTCAACTTCCTCCTAATATCTTCTTCTGTAATAAATGAAAAATTATATTTCTATTTTAATCATTCATATTTACAGTTCTATTGTGTAATGTATGTACCACATTTGTTATTAATTTCTTACTGATTTATTATCTATTTCCATGTTGTTATTATATTTATATATTTATTGTTATATTTTCTTCAGAAAGCAAAGTACATAAAGCCAAGTGTCTACAGTGACTTTGTTTTTGTGACAGTTTTTCCTCCTTCCTGAATATGTACATTTGGAGGCCATTCACTGCAGTGGTACAGACTGATGGTCAAAGGAACCTTTTTAATAAATGCAGATTATTGGTCAAGAGGGTTTTTTCATATCACACAAGGATGAAAATCATGACTACAAGGTGCTTTTCCACCTTAATTCCCACTGATGTCCCTTACAATATTGCTATTGACTCTCTTTGCTGAAAATAACTGGAACATTAGCACCTACCAGGATTTCTGGAAGTGCTGATGATCTCAATTTCAGTAATCACACATAAAGATTTTTTTTTTTCTTGGAGGATTGAAGTGGCAAACACTTGACAAACATTTACTTCAAGAGTGCTCCCTGTTTAGGGCCAAACCCATGCAGAATCATGTGGAATCTCTGTGCATTGTGACAGGGCATTTGGAGAAGCCTCAGCTGGTGCCTCTTGCCAAAAGTGGATTACCTCTGACTTCTGGAGATGAAAGTCTGTTTCAAGAGAATGTCAACATTTTCTGTTGTTAATTGAATAAGCCCAAATTTCTCATTTCTCTGTTTCTCATGCAGCTCTTATCAGTGTCCTTTTATGGACTTTACTCAAGTTGTATTCTGTGAAAAGTACTAATCTGTGATGCATTTTGAATACATCTTCTTAACTACAGGTACCTTTGATCTTTGGACTGTGTTGGGTTTTCTGTGTGGCAGCTCTCCGTTTCTGTTTTGCTTAGTTTCACTTTGTTTTGTGAAATTCTAGGCACATGATTTCATTCACTTTATTTTCTGTAAGCATTGCTTCATCTTAAAATTGTTGCTTTAGTATTATGAAATTTTATCTAGTCTTTTTTTGTATGTGTAATTTTCAGAGCGAACAAAGTGATAAGCGTCACCTATTTTTGTCTCAAGTTAATCTTCCAGTTTATGGGGAATACACCTCAGTTTAACTTAAGTGGCATAGCAGTCTCTTTAAGACTACATTCTTAAGTTAATAATTAGCAATGGCATTGTTATAAACAAGGTAGGTGTGCTCACTGTTATTTGGAAGGTTCCCAAAATCTGTTACCTGGTACCTTGAGCCCATACATGATACATAACAGATGACATCAGCCTTTTGAGATCTAGCATAAGCACATATGATATCGAGTGACTGTAGGGCAGGAATTCATTTTCTCATATGGAGTCACTCCTATTAAAAGCCATACCAAAATTGATGGCACGACTTGGGGACTGTTCAGGGAGCGTGTCTCCATGTCTAGTGCTTCTCTGAACACGTGGCAGACAAGGTGGCCACCATGTGGGAGGTGGGCTCTGGCTAAGGAGCTGACTGAAGAAAAGGAACTGTGAGAGGAGGTGAGCAGGCTTTGTACCATCCAGGAATCAAGATGAGATCAACAGGAAATCAGTCTCAAGATGGAAGGGGCTGGAGCTTTGTTATTTCCAGGAACAGAAGAGAGGCTCCTCGGCCTGCAGAGCTCCAATTGCAGAACATGTGTGTGCCCTGCGAAAAGGTGAGGATGAACAAGGACCTGTCAGGGGAAAGCATCAGAGCCAGCTGAGCCTGAACCAAAAATCAACAAGAAGTGTAAAAGACAGCTGATGGGTACTGGGGATTCCCATTTGTAGGGAGCAGAAGCTCCCATCTGCTACTCTGATGTGGTGTTTTAGGATGTTTGCTGAGTGCAGGGGCTTGGATCCAGGGTACTGCAGAGGCGTTGTCAAGGCTCATCTGATCCTTAGACTTTTGCCCCTTACTGCATATCAGCATGGGCACCAAGAACATCTCAGGAGGGTGAAGGTTACAGGGGCCTGGGTGTCTTTTCAGTCCTTTCAGTGAGCAGAAGAGATTTGGATATGAGAGAATACATCCTGAGGAAGGGTTACTATGATCTAAAGAGAAGTGATGATGCAGGATCAGTGAAGAGATGCTCTTCTGACAGGGGAGGATCTCACCCTTCCTCTGTGAAAGCAGCACTACTGGGGGCCTATCTTAAGTGCCTGTACACAAATTCTTGCAGTATGGGAAACAAACAGAAGGAATTGGAAGTTTGTGTACAGCTGGAAAACTAAGATGAACATCAGAAGTAGCATAGCAGTTACCTGGCTTGTATGCTTTGTGACTTTCTTAGTAATTTCTAGCCTTTTAAAATTAAATTTAATTATCTCAAAGGGTTATATAAAGCAAGATAGATTGCAGAAATCCAGTTGTAGGTAGGCTGACTCATGGTTAAGTACTTGGTCAAATACATCTGTCTGTCACTAGCAGATCCATGACAGCTCTGGGTTAACCTGTCTAGTTTTCTACTCTTTTTCTTTTTTTTTTTCATCTATAAAATTGTATAATTAAGGTGATTACATAATGTAGTTTGACTATCAATAATGGAGCTGACAAGAATGGGTGCCATGCTGGACCTTATTCTCACCAACAGTGAGGGGCTGGTAGGGAATGTGAAACTCAAGGGCAGCATTGGCTGCAGTGACCATGGAATGGAGTTCAAGATCCTTAGGGCAATGAGGAGAGCATAGAGCAAGTTCATTACCCTGTCCTTAAGGAGAGCAGACTTGGGCCTCTTCAGGGATCTGCTTGGTAGAGTACTGTGGGATGAAGTCCTGGAGGGAGGAGGGGCCCAAGAAAGCTGGCAATTCAAGGATTTTTCTCCCCCAAGCTCAGCAGCAATGCATCCCAATGAAGAGGAATTCAGCTAAAAATGCCATGAGACCTGCATGGATGAAAAGCAGCTCCTGGACGAATTGAGGTGCACAAAGGAAGCCTACGGTGGGTGACAGCAGGGACAGGGAGCCTGGGAGGATTACAGGGCAATTGTCCCACAAGCCAGGGGGCAGGTCAGGAAAGCTAAAGCCCTGACAGAATTAAAGCTGGCCAGGGACATCAAGGGCAACAAGAAGAGCTTCCATAGGTACACAGGGGATGGAGGGAAGATCAGGGAAAACATGGGCCCTCTACAGAAGGAAACACGAGAGCTGGTAATGATGATCAATGGTTTTTGGGTTTTTTTTTGCCTTAGTCTTCATTGGCAAGGCCACAGGCCCTATCCCCAGAGTCACAGAAGGCAAGGTGAGGGACTGGGAGAATGGAGACCTGTCCATGGTTAGAGACGATCAGGTTCAGGAACACCTGAGGAACCTGAAGGTGCACAAGTCCATGGGACCTGATGAAATATGTCCACAGGTCCTGAAAGAACTGGCAGATGGGGTTGCTAAACCTCTATCCATCATATTCAAGAAGTTGTGGCAGTCTTGTGAAGTTCCCACTGGTAAAAAAGGGGAAACATAACCCCCGTCTTTAAAAGGGAAAAAAGGATGATCCAGGAAACTACAGGCCAGTCAATCTCACCTCTGTGCCTGGCAAGACATGGAGCAGATCCGCCTGGGAACCATGCTGAGGCACATGGCTAATGAGGAGGTGATTGGTGACAGCCAACATGGCTTCACCAAGGGCAGATGGTGCCTGACAGGCAACCAGTGTCATCTACCTGGACTTGTGCAAAGGGTTTGATACTGTCCCCTGCAACATCCTTGTCCCTATGTTGGAGAGGCATGGATTTGACGGATGGACCACTTGGTGGATAAGGAACTGGCTGGATAGTCGCACTCAGAGAGTTGTGGTCAACAGCTCCATGTCTGAGTGGAGACAAGTGGCAAGCGGCATTCC
>NW_010258736.1:0-20606 GCF_000690775.1 Eurypyga helias
CACCGGTGCTCCCGCAGGGAGCAGGCCCCGGGGATGCGCGGAGATCAGTGCACCAGCCCCTGCCGCCGCGCGCCGGCGCTCCCTGACGCGCAACGTTGTATTAAGTGACCAGTTTTGGGTCAAAAATATCAAACCCATAAACCCTCAAACGTGTTGGCGGAACTTCCACCAACATCAACCCGACTTCCTACACCCGCCATGGGAGGGCTATTAGTATTTACTAATTGTGAATGAAGATTTTCCTTCCTCCAGGAAATGTCGACAGCCCCATCCCACCGCCTGCCATGCTTTTTCCAGCGGCGATCTTGGCACGTCACTCGCCAACACCCGTGGGCACGCCAGTGCAGACCCGCTACACACACGTATGTGCACACACATACATACATACCCCTGCAGCTGGCACCGCACACGCGCAGCGAAGCCGGAAAAAGGCGCAAGGGCAAAATTCAGTGCAATTACCTCAAAGCGCTGTAATGAAGAGACAAACAGCACGCGTTTGGGGGCTTCCTACTGCGGGATTTTGAAGTTTCGGCTCACGGCAGCAGGTGCAGGGCACCCCGCTTTGTGTGTGCTGGTAACGCAGCTCATCGCTGCGTAAGGTACAGCTTTGGTATCTGTCGTTTTCTCACAAAAAGGGATAAAAGTTATTTACCTTGTTAGCTGAAATATCTTTGCTTCAGGAGTTTACTCTTGTTCTAACATTCCACTGCTTTAGATATCAGGAATATTTTAAGCAATTCTCTAGTAATGGGTAGTTAGTGGTAACTGCCAGGGCAATGTTCTGCTCCATGGACTCTAACACACACTAAGTAAGGCATGATGCAAGGTAACATTTCTGTTAGTTTTGATTTTATTACATGTGGGTAGAAATCACCTTCTACCCCGTAATAAAAAAGTAAATATATTTATTTATTATTTACCGGTTGGAGCGAGTCCAGAGAAGGCCACAAAGATGCTCCGAGGGCTGGAGCCCCTCTGCCACGGGGACAGGCTGAGAGAGTTGGGCTTGGTCAGCCTGGAGAAGAGAAGGCTCCGGGGAGACCTTACAGCCCCTTCCAGTACCTGAAGGGGCTACAAGGAAGCTGGGGGGGCCTTTTTACAAGAGCCGGTAGTGACAGGACAAGGGGGAATGGGTTTAAATTGAAAACGGGGAGGTTTAGATTAGATATCAGGATGAAGTTCTTCCCAGAGAGGGTGGTGAGGCACTGGGACAGGTTGCCCAGAGAAGCTGTGGATGCCCCATCCCTGGAAGTGTCCAAGGCCAGGCTGGATGAGGCTTGGAGCAACCTGGTCTAGTGGAAGGGGTCCCTGCCCATGGCAGGGGGGTTGGAACTAGATGGGCTTTAAGGTCCCTTCCAGCCCAAATGATTCTATGATTATACACAAGCAAAATACACGCCTCGGATCGCCGCTGCTAAAGCACGTGCCAGCTAGTAAGGGATTCAATAGGCCAGATGCTGAAATACAACTTGCCAAATCCTTTCCCCATAGGCTAGTGGTACCACCCAGTACAATTTAAATATGTTATGAACAAAGGCTCTGGCACCATGGTAGTCACCAGCTACTAAATACACCCAAATGAAGAAGGAAACTGCCGTGTTATCTTTAGATGGCTCCAAGAGCAACAGGAGCCTACTTGGAAGGCTTACTTTAAGCTGCTTCTTTTCTTAAGATAACCTCATTCCTCTTCAAGCCCAGCAGCAAGAGCTAGCACATCAGGGTTTTACACCATCTCACCAGTGATAAATGAAGCCACATTTAACAGGTTTAGACGAGGTTATGTGCAGGAAGTGGTGAAAAAAAGGGCTTGATCTTCGAATCACCAAGACTTCCGAAAAGTAACCACAAGTACCCAGAGCTGAGACCGTCAGCAAAATAAACGTACACGTCGTTAAAAAGGCTGCTGTGTAACAGAGAATATTCCCCCTCACCCCCCAAAAAAGTGAGCTGTGCAGCAGAATGTTCAGTTTACTAATACAAACATGTTATTATTTACAAGAACATCAAGATTCTTTATATATACTTACAGCGCTCTGCTGTAATCAACTTCGTTTAGGATGGTGGTTAATTGGAATTGATGTGAAGTTCAGCATCACCATGGAAATCTAAGGGTTCACACAGCTTTGAAGTCATAAGAAAGATAAGACTACAAAACTCCCCAAATCTCTTCTTTAAACTATGTGATAAACCTTATGACTTAAGAGGACTGGCAGCTTTTGAAGGGTAACAGTGCTTCATTAGCAGCATTTCACTCAGTTTTGAAAAATAAAACGTTAGTTGAGTCCATTTCTTTCTCACCGAAGCTCCAAGTCACATTTTCACATCTGATTCCGCGCTAGAGGTTGGCTGCAAACTGGGCGCACACCTTCAGCAGCACGATGACTACTTTTACTATTTTTGGCCCAACAACAAAACACCGAGCGTTCCCCAGGGCTTCGCTGTGCCCCCAGATCACAGAGACACCCCACAGCGAAGCCGTACACCACCCACAGACCACACGCCTTCCTCCCCACAGCAGTGTTCCCCATTTTACAATCCGCGGGGCAAAACTCCGAATCCGGACCTGAGCGAGGAGGTGGTCTCAGCCCAGCCCTCGGGGCAGCGCTGGGAGCCGGGGGACGGGCTGGCAGTCGGCAGCCAGCGGGGCTGTGGCGGCCTCCTGCGGCAAGCGGCAGGAGGACAGGCAGGGACCCTCCACTTTTCACAAGTTTTGTGGCTTTTGGTTTTATACACACTTTCAGCAAAACATTTCGTCCATCCAGGAAAACAACCTATTCTCCACGCACACAGGAAATTCCAGGGACAAAACAAGAGATTTCCACCAACAGCAACAATCCCGCTCATCAACACAAGGAAGTATATCCTCCAAAAACAGGAGAATAGTTGCATCTGGAGCTTTCTTACTTTGGATAAACAGCGTTAAGTTCTTCTGAATATTCTGTTGGAGCACCAAGTCTTAGTACGGCAGATTTATGACAGGTTACACAACCCAAAGTGATCACAGACAAATACTTTCCATGTTAAAAATACACGTGAATATTCACTAACGCTTCCCAATTCCCTATCCTGGTTTACTAACCACTTAGAATGTGTAAGAAATAAAATACTGCTCAGAGCAATCTGGTAAATCCTCTCATCAGCCTGCCAAAATCCCTTAAAAGTTACTAAATACTGTTACATACAGAAAACCCACCTCACTTCTCTTGGCTAATAGGAAGTCTTCACGCTTTAAAGTTACACCTGACTTTAATGGAAATCCTGCAGGAAAGCTGGAAATTCACCCCTAGGACTGGAGCAAACATTAACCTGCTTATTGGAAAAATAACATTATGTATCAGAGTGCCATATTTATAGCAAACTATCACCCGAGACAGGACAGCACATCACTGTACAGAAGCTGGCTGCAAGCGGAGTACCCGTTAACGTGAGCGTACTCAAACGGAGTTTGCTGGCCCCAGCTGAGGAGCAGATGCCTGCTGACTGTCACAGGCTGTTCATACTCACCCACTGATCACAATCTTTTGCATATCTACTACAAAGATGAGCAGGAAGAAGACTTACTGTGTATGGGAGACAGTTAGTTAGAACCAAAGTGTCCTTATGGCATTAGAGAATGGCATTTCAGGATAATTTAAAGGCCACTGTGAGGACATTTTAAAAATTAAGTCCAAATTATCAGGTATTTACCATTTCAACAGAGAACAAACAGAAAACTATGATTATTAACCAAGTGAAAAAACAAATCTAGCCCTTTTATAATGGAGGCACTCATTTCAACCTCGGGACAGGTCCTCTGCCTCCTTATCTTATACACACAAATAACCAAACATCTTCATTTTCCCCATTCAATTCGGGTATGATATACACAGATAGGCAGGTTACAGCAGCAACATCTGTGAATGGCTACATTCTGTAATTAAACTGATGAGCCTGATTATAGGTCAGAGCAGATGCCTGGAAGCAGGCTACATGAGCTGATTTTGTCAGTGTTTTCAAAACCTGACCTGCAGTCCTAGAAACGTGCACAGACAGTCATGGAACACTGCCAGAATCGGGCCATCCGTCGTTAAACTGCACAAACGCCAAACAGCATACTTAAAAAAAGACGACATGTCCCCCCAACCAACAAAGCTGGTATTTATTGAGGCATGCATTACTGTGCTTAGGAATTAAGCATCGTGATTTCTAAAAATAAGTAATCTCTGATGCAGACAGCCATTTTCACACTGAAGCGCAAAGCAAAGGCCAATGCTCTCACACTTACACAACTACTTCTGAGCATGGCTACCCAAAACACTAGCACGTGTAATACTTCTCCAAATATTACTGAAATAAGAAGCATTTCTTGGTTCATTTCACCTTGCTGTTTTCATCCATACAGAACTACAGGCTCCGTTTTAAGTTAAAAGTGCTACAATCCTAGACAACTGGACAGCATCTGCTAGTTCTTTACACTGAGAGATGATAGCAAAAACACACACGGAATCGGCTCTCCTGGCATGCTGTTAATAGTCAGACACTTGGGATCTTCATCCTTGTTTCCTCCCCTACCATAACGACACCAGACCCATCTACTGTATGTAGTAAAATTTAAAATAAGGGTTTACTATAAACATATAGTAAAATGTAAAAGTTTAGTATCTAATTTGTACGCCTTCCCACTCCCCTCTGATCTTAAATTTTGACTATCTGAATTTTCAGGTGCAGACAGGCCGCTTGTTTCGAAGCGTGCAATGCCTGTTCTGCAGACAGACCTGGTTGGAAGCAAGAAAGTAACAGCACACACTGCACTGCTGAGCCAGCAGAATTCTCTATGCTGTTTTCTAGCGTCGCATACAGAGACGACTTCTGATCATGTTTGTCTACTACTGCTTTCATCTAAAAATAAACTACAGAAAAATCAAATTGGAACTGACTGCAACGGTTTTACTTAAAAGTTCGTTTGCACATGGAGAAGGCATCTGTACTGACCCAAGTGAGTTAATTTTGGTAAAAATTGACTGCCTTTATAACTACACTTCACAGGCTAAACTGTCTGCTTTCTATTCTTCCTTGTGCGTTGCTTTTCTTTTTCACCCTACAAGTTACCTTAAAACTAAAAGCAACACAAGAAATGCATATACACAGGACACACTTTCAGAAATCCTTTAGTTTCTGCCCACTAGAATGTAACTGGAATAACTGGCATGTCTTGATATCTGCTTAGGAACACTTGTGACAGGTAAAATAACGTTTATTATCTACAGGTATCTTATCCAGCAACTTTCTTTCTAGTTATCACTACTTGTGAAGTGCACCGTTGCTAAATGAGCTATGTACAAATGTAAACTATGTAATTAAAGTTTTAAAATAAATAGAGAACCTTTACATTAGGCAGCAACTTGACAACAAGGTAACAGATCATCCAATTACATCTTTTAAACAACATGATCTGTGTATGCTGCTCGATTTATTTTTATGAGGAAAATCCTTGGCTCACACTCTATTCTGCCAGAACTTCCTTGGTCGTCTTCTTTTACGCTGGATAATTGTGTAAAAACTCCTTAAGTTTTGTTGGATAGTCTGTCATCACTCCAGTTGCTCCCAGATCAAATGCCCTCTTGTATTCTTGTTCTTCATTCAGTACCCAAATATACACCTATGAGATGGGACAGAGGGACAAATTATTGCAGGAAATACTCAAATTTAACAGAAGGTGACTTTTGACCTAAATAGTTTCATGTGACAGATGATGCTGCACATCTTTGAAACGATAAATGATTACACTGTGATGCCAAAGACACACACACAAACATACCCAGCGTCTCCCCCCTTGCCCTGCAGAAGGGGACATTTTGTAGCGATGACTCCAACGTTACCTGAGACTTCAGGTATTTCCAAAAGTCAAAGCATTATTTTGTGAAAAGCCCCAAAAGAGTTGAGCAGTGTGTAGCAGATTTTGTAGGCGTAAGATTGAAGTGTGGGGAAAAAACAATCTTAAAGGGACTTAAAGAGTCTTTTTCCAAGCACGCAATTCTTCCTTTGCAGGTACAGAACCACAAATATAACAGCATAAGCTATTGCTCAGGAAACAAAAGGCAATTTATAATCCAAGCAACTCAACACAACAGCTTGGAGAGAATACGAACCCATCTTAAGCCACTATCTATCTGGTTCAAACTCTCACTAACTTAAATGCACATTTCCTTTAGCTTTACCACACTGTACCTGAATGCCCCGAGCAGTGAGGTGGTCAAAGAGCGCTTTCCGCATTAGCAATCTGCAGAAAGGAGAAAGATACTATTTAAGAACTTAAATATATATGGTGTTCAATGTCTGTTGATGTTCTGTAATACATTTTCCATACAGCATTTAAGATTCGGTGTTTTCCGTAAGAAAGTGATTAGAAACCTATTTATAGAAAACTTCTAGTTCAAGCAGCTCAAGACTGGTGGACACAGATACCCAGAAATGTGCATGAGCTATGGGTATCTGTATCAACTCTGCTGAAGATCAAATCCAGCAGACAGCTCTGCATCACAGTGGTACCCTGTACCCTGTTCGATGAGTTGATCCCTCTGCTTTCAGAAGAGCTTTTATCCTTCACACCAGAAGACATGAAAACTCTACTGGCAGCTCAAGAAATCAAACTAACAGATGTCAGACACAGAAGCAAGAGCCAGAAGACACTTATTGCGATCACATTCAGCCTCTGAAAGCATATGACTACGTGTCCTCTGGAGCTATTCCTAAAATGCAAAGTGTTCTATGTAAAGCAGTTATCTCCTCTAACAACATTATGAAACAGTCACAATCCCATGAAATGTGAAAGCTGCATTCTGAATCTACCTGCTAATTAGCTGAACACACGTAACAACAGAAACTACATAGGCTGAATTGGAATAATGCCCACTGTTACTGCACCTCAGTACGTTTCAGTGTATGAAAAACTAGAGCATACAGGAACACCTACATTAAGATCTGAACATGATTTATGCTGCGCTAAAAAAAGCAAGAAGAAACTGAAAAAAAAATGCAAAAAGTCACTATAGCAATAGCTAGTCTCAGTTGCTTGAGCTGAGTGTTAATATATAGGCAAAACAAATAAAAATTTCATGAGACTAAAAACTTACGTATCAGCTAGCCAGATAATAAATTTCTGGCTTCTTGTGATCTTCTGTGGTTCTTTCAGCCTGTTGAGGAAGGGAAAACAAAAAATTACCATAGCACAGATTAAAATATTTATTTGAGATGTTTCAGCAAATGGAACATGAAGAATTAGTCTTGCAGTTTCTCGAATTAGAGCATTAATTTCACAGTCTAAGGCAGTGACTTACACTTGGGTTACACAAGGGAAATGTGCTACATTTCAGAGAAGCAGCAGAGATGGGCATCCAGCAGCATTTTGAGTAAAGTATGCGAAACAAAGAGCATGCGAAATCTCATATCCATCCTATTATTGACTTGCTCTTGGCCTTGAGACTCATTTGTTCTCAAGAAAGGAGACAAGTGCAAGAATTAGTTACTTGTACAGAACTGCTACATACTACTAGCTAGGTGGCATCAGCACAAGGTGTGTTGTACAGGCAGCTGCCTGAAGGCGGTATTTAGAGAGCTGTTAACAGGAGACATGGATGTACACAGGCACCCCACACTAACAACCGAGGAATCAGCTGGCTAGACATGTGTTAAATACAGAAGAGCAGAAGGTTTGCATAGTTTTCTCTTAGGAATATACCAAAGTGCCTAAACTAACAAAACAGCATCCTCAGCACAAAGATACTAAACCAATGTTCGAGCTGGCATTATCATTCACTTGTTTTACTATTTCAGTGCTGCATCCATGGACGGACTGTAACTCACTTGAGGATGATTGAAGGCATGGGAATTTCCAAAAATTCTTCCTTGAAAGGAATGAATGGCAGCAGACCAGTGTAGAACAGGCCAAGCAGCAGGAGGACACGTTGCAAACAGAAGATGATGGGAATGTCAGCATTCTGCAGGAACCAGGAAAGAAAGATTCTAAATCATCTTGGTAGATTGTTGAGTCTGTTGCAATTAAATTTACTCACCAATGCATGCTTAAAGTTTAGCACTTGCACCTAAAGATTAGGCTGGCAACTGTTTATGAAATTTCCTCTTTCTGGTGGCTTATAACCCAATCAAGTGTTTTACACAATTTGAAGAAGCATTGGGACCTGAAGATAGAGTTTCACGGGTCACAGTACTGGTTTTGTCACCCGCCTTCACCACCTTTCCAGACTACACAACACGACGCACCATTTTGTCCTAGACAAGTATTACAGCAAGGAACAAGCTGTGCTTTAGCACAGGACTTGTTACAGTTTGACGGCACATCAACTCACTTCATAACATATTTTTAAAGATGCTGGTTTATGAACCAAAATATTTGGGCACTGACACTACAAAAATGAAGAAATATCACTGCTGTTCAGGTAGGAAATGGTGTGTTGCCCTCCACAGATAAATCACAACAGCATCTGTACTCTCAACTAGACCCATTTCACTTAGGTGCGCAACTCGCTTGGGCTAAGCACAATTTTAACTTAATTCTAAATTGTACAATTCCTCAGTGCAAAAAAGAATAGACTCTCTAGCTGTAAACAGCTTCACACTCATGTAACTGCCTGTTAACTAGTGGCCACTTCTATTACTTTCATAAAAAGAAACACACAATAACCAATCCTTAGAAAAATGGCTCTTGTAGCAGATGAATGGTGTGCAAAACAGGGTCTAAGAGTTCCGGGCTTAAATCATTACACCTTATATTTTACAGCACAAGAATAAAACATGACTAAGCTTACTTCCTCAAGTATTTCACTGCAGAGTATATGGGTGTTAACTGTGCTTGATTTACTCCAACAGTGTGGTAAGTGCTGAATTTCTCATTGCATCGAAAAGTCTGGCAGAGCTGGCTAAATCTTGATCTACAGGGTGCTTTTCTGTACATTTTGTCACCACACAGCAAGAAGCAGGCAAGAAGAACGAAGCTTAGCTGGACCCATTCTTACCTCCTTAAGACACTTTGATACCACTTCATAATTGACATTCCCCCATACCGTCAAATGCTCTCGCTTATATTGACTCACCAGCTCAGAAACCTGCAATATAAAAAAGCAGAACCCTAACGTGTATTCATTGACAATTCCGTGCAGAATTATTTAACTGAAACTTTACTTGCTGCTTTTCAACTCCAGAAGTCATTACACCAAAGGAAGTCCTGCTATACGCTCTCCCACCTTAAGATGATTGTACTGCTCTGACTGGAAAGAAACAAGTGTTCAGATCAGCAGATAAAAGGAAAGAGACCTACAAAAACCCCAAGAGAATTTAAGAAAACCAGATGGCAAAATAGTATCTGGTGGGAAGCAGAGTTCCTTTCCTGTGATGAACACTTGTCTTTACACTGATGTGTTTTTATGCTGCTTTGGTAAGGACAGGCCGTAAGAAGACCCTTCACACGAAGTACAAACCAAACATGTCTCCAGCAGCGTAGCATCCGTTTCATGGCAAGATAAATGGTCAGCAAAGAACTGTTTGCATTGTATCTTGCACAAGATCATTTCTCTGCCTCCTATACTACCTCATCCATGGAGCAAGATCTATTACATGAAGGATGAAGCAGTCCAAGAAGACAGGTTTTGGTGTCACAAACCACTAGCAACTCCAAGAAACTTCTCTTTCGGAATTCCCACGTCATTACGTGACAGTCTCAGTCCAGGGTAGATTTCCATGTACCTTTTTGATCAACACGTTGTTGTTCACTTTGATGTCAATGTTGACAGGAGTTTGTGGGAATGCCTCAAACACCTCTTTCAGGAGTGGAATACGGTTGTCTTTTCCCTCGCAATGGCATTCTGGGGAAACAAGAAAGTTCTCACTGCTGTGAACATTTTTAACACACCACAGATAAAAACTGAAATGTCAAAGCACTTGTTAGCTTAAAACAACGCCAAACCCCGTAGTTCCTAGATTAGAACACTTTTAAACTGGAAAAAAACTAAATTACTTCACTCGGATAGCTGTAATTAATTATGACAAGCTCACTTCCACAATGAAAATGCCTTGAGCATATTGCACATTTAGGTTTGAATTTCATTGAATTCAGTCATTATTTAGCAACAGTCAGAGTCCAGGCATCGTTAAAATCCTGAAATGGCAAACAGGGGCTCAGTTACCACATACCGAATGCAATGATATTCACACGAAACCCCAGCCCAAATGAGGAAAAGTTTTCCTTCTAGGACAATGTACTGGAGAAGCATAATGAGTAAAGGAACAGAAGGCAAACCCCAAATTTTGTTGTCTAAAACTGCTTGTGGCTCTCGGGAATTAGCTGAAGGCTCTTGCTATCTCTTTGTATTACTGTACATAAACAAGAGACAGATAGGTGTGAAAATAACATGTCATGGAGCGCATCTTGGTGCATTTTAAACATTTTGGCAATTTTCAACAGAAATGTTTAACTCAAAATTTGCTTGCTGGCAAACCAAACATGGAAAGGCAACACAAGATACAGAGCCCCTCAAGCAAGCAAACACATCTGATATCATCTCTGGTAGCCTTTTCCAGGTGGAAGTGCTCTCTCAATTTTAGCTTGTATGCTTCACTCAAATTATAGAACTACAGTGTTCACAAGAAAACAGTTAATCCCTTTCTAGGTTTTCCTCTCTTGCAGCAATATTGGTACTGAACTTCAAGTTATACATACAGTAACTACTACTCTTTCCATACACCCTTCTGAAAATGACTATATTATCTGACATCTCGTAGTCAAGCTTCAATTCAAGCCCAGAGTGCACCAGCACAACAGCATTTGAGTTGGAAAGAAACTCTCTTCTGCCTTCTCTTCTTTTTTTGAAACAGAAAATTTTCATACAGCATCCTCTGAAGATCTTGGGAGGGAACTGGAGAGCAGTTGCCAAAAGCGAACGAGCAAATAATTGAAATGTTTATTTGGAAAAAGATATCTTACATCTTAAACTGAGTCAGTGCCAACTGGTATGAAAAAAATGTATTTTGGTTTCTAAAGCTAGGATTATATATTCCCTTTAAATCTTCTCTTACCAAGATACTGATAGAAGCAAATCCACTTTTCTACTCCCTTTGCCAAAATAAGAAATTACCACACTACAGTAATGGAATATTAGTTACTGGTACTGTAAATTGAAACAGCACAAGACAAAACTTACCTTTCTGAAATGTGACATCCAGCTTGCAGAGATATGGTGGAAGTTCCTGAAAGATAAAGGGAAATGGAACACTAGTTCAAATACAGGGATATAATCATGACTGTTCTCAAAGTTGACAAAAGAAACTATAACTCATAAGCCATGAAAGTTATCTTTAAAGACAAAAATAGGGTGTTTTTTTAAAAAAATCTTTTTGCCCAGAAAGTGACTGAGAGGTACTGTGCTCATTCCTACTTGAACTGCTTGGCAATTTTGGACTCGTGTTACCTGTAGCTGAGTAAGGCAAACATTTCCAGACGCCTGTTTAATAATTCTGCAAATTCCACTTCAACATCAGATGGAAAGACAGTTCTGTAAACCAGGCTATTGAATCCCACCTGCACTGACTGCTTTATCTACCAGTGTTCCCATTAAAAAGCTGGTCATACGAGGAGCAGCCTGTTGACCAAGCTTCCTTTGTCCTCAGTATGGCAAAACAGGCCCACCTCCAGAAAGCTATTCATCCAACCTACTATGGGACAGAGTTAATCACCCGCCGGAAATGTGCCCGGTTTTTTCCCTTGACTACACACAGAGCCTAGTTAACTTTGGCTTTTCCCCCCCCAGCAAGACAAAATGAATCCCCTTCCTTACATTCTGGATACTTCCTGCCCACCCCAACCACTCTACAATCACATTTTTAAACATCACCTAACACTAACGTTTTTTCTTCAACTTACAGAGTATTTGAGGTCGGATATGTTGACATCAACTCCTGTTGATCTCTTCAGGTTCTCGTCATGGGACACCACCACTTGCTCATCTTTCGTCAGGTGACAATCTAGCTCCAGCATGTCTGTTCCTATATTAACCGCGCTGGAAGCAAAGAAGTCTGCCTTGAACCACACACGTCTTTCATACAGGTACAAACCTAACATTTATGTGTTATTCAATTAAACTAATCCCAGTGGAGGTACTTTAGATGTTTTATGACACAATGAATCCTCACAGTCTTGCTGCAATGCAAGAAGCAAGTAACTCTGCTGCAGTGGGAAAGCTGATGCAAGAATAAACAACGTACCGTGAATCAGAGATGGGATTTGAACTCGGGAGCTTTGGCTCCATCTTCCACGGAAATCAAGCAGCACACCTACTGATTGCAGCCTACCACCTCAGCATTGAGAAACCTACTTCTAAAGCACTGTTTCAGAATTTTGAGTGTAATGTCTATTAGAATCAGCACAGTTACCACCGGAAGGAGCGAGCTCTTTTGGAAAAAATGTAATCAATTTTGTGGCAAGCCTAAGCAACGAACGGCAGGGATGTGAAAGCCTTTTTTTACTTGATTTAAGATAATCAGAAATGGATGGATCAGGAAATTAGCAACGTGGCTTTCAGGTGTTTGGCTTCTTTGGCTAGAAAAACGACATTTAAAAAATCATTATTATAATGAAAAAAATTTAAATTTTAAAAAATAAGCAACTTAAACACCCAGTCATATTTTTCAAAGAAAAATAGCTTTTCCTGTTCCAATCAGCTGCTTTGAAAAGTCCTAACCCAATCCCAAATCCATTCCCTATGAGCTTAGCTCATAGGAGGCGTAAAGAAAGCAGAAAGTAGTAACAGCAAACGATGAAAATGATAGGCTCAAGAAACCTCCCAGCAGAACAGAAAACCAAAGCTTTATTCCAGTGAGAAATGAACTGCTCATTGTGTTAGAGAAAGACACCCAGGAGGTATCATTCCAGCAGACAGCTAACAGTCCCAGCCTGAAGTCTGCACATTTCCTGGGAAACATCAGGCTGTTCTTTTCACCCACCTATGAACAAGCCTGTCACAGCTGTGAGTACAGCCCACACCAGACCCAAAGCTCTGCGACTTCAGTAACAGACTTTTCCTTAAGAAAATGGCTTTACTCTCTGCCCAAGCCAGAAGTGCCATGAACATTCACAAATGCAACCAACACAAAAATGAGAATATACTCCCCTAAGTGTTTACCACAATTGCCGGTCCAGCTGGGATAATGACCGAGAAGGGGGATGTCAAATTAAAACCAAGTTGTCAACTGTTTTCTAGTACCACTAATTAAGAATTAGGAGAGGAACAAAATCCTATTACACATGGAAGATGCACAGCCTGTTCTGTGTAATTTTTCCTCCTGAGGAAAAACACCTCCAACCATGCTGTGGGAAACGTGCCAGATGTGTAGAAGACGTTCCCGCCTAGTACCACGTATTACCATTTAACCAGCAAAGTTTATTAGAAATATTACTGCTCAGAGAAATTCAGGGCTGATGGTGCATGGAAAAAGGAGAACAACAACTTGCCTTGTTAACAAATTTGAGAATTTGCCAGGCCCTTACCAGCAGCTTTCTGCTAAATAAGCTTTCTTGAAGTGCTCCGTTTTTTCAGCTGGAAATCAGTCTGTCCTGCAGCTCTGCAATAACCCATCAAATCTACGTTGCTCCAGAGAAGACTCCAGATGTTCTCCACATTCAGAATGTGCTGGATTCAGATCCAGCTGCCCCAGAACTCAAGTTGTGAAGCAGCCTTACACTTGCAAATGAGGATGCTAGAGCTCTTTGTGTTTGATTCCAACTGTTCTCAAGTAAAAGGGCATATGCCAAGAGATACATAAGGAAAGCCTTACCTTGGACACTAAATTCCATTAGGCAAGGCCTAATGTAGCACAAAGTATAGAGTTTATAAATAGTATGTTGACCATGTACTTTTATAGCTGTAACTACATTGTTTAAGGCTTTCTCTCTAAACCACGTTCATAAAAGAAAAGGAAATACAATGAGAAAAATATCTGGAAAGTTTACTTTAGCAGCTTCCTGTCAAGACAGTGCTGAAGTACATGGCTGTACCAGGGACAACTAAACTCATAATAAAATTCTTATGACATCTATTATGCCAGTTCCTCAAATACTTTAAGACACTGAAAGTGTCTCTTTTAGCTTAAAATAAATTATTTCAAAATCTAAAAGCACCACTGAAGCGTTTAAATACAGTGCAACATAATTACAGCTCAGAAAATCCACTGGGTATTTTACCACGCAAACACAAAAATACTGCCTTTGGTACAAAAAGTTGATAATTGCTCTCCAGAACATTTGTAAGTTAAGCTAGCATGGAACTTGAAATTACCAGTACAGCCTCTTCCCCATACACTTTGTTTATATATTACTAGAATAGTTTCTTCGTTATCATGCAATAGTATTAAATATTCTCCCACCACTGGCAAAGTGCAAATAGCATAAAAAAATCTCTTTGCCTGTCAATACATAGGTTACTGTCAACAAAGCACAAGACAAGCACTCTGTTTCAGATTCAACTACAACATCATGACATGTCAACTACATCAAGGGTCAGATGTTCCTGCTTGTCCAAACCTGCAGAAACAGCTCTTGCAGGCATGCCCTACTTGGCTTCACGCAAAACCCGATGGATTATAAATTGATTAGCTCATACCAGCCGTCTGAGCCAATCCAGCTGATTTTTTGCCATGCAGATCACCATTTTTTTACCCAATTCTATTTGCTAGCTTACCAGTGGAGATGGGAATGACCGATGGGAAGGACAAAGCTTTTACCCCTCCACAGAGGACGCCAGAAGACTTTCTACTGCCGAATGCAAAGTTATCACTGTGACTCTGCTTTCTGCAGAAGTAATACACCTTTATTATTCAGCCAAGAGAGATTCAAAACAAGTAACTGAATTTTGCTATTGGCAGCTGTGATGAGTTCCAAAATGGGCCTCAACGCATTTGTTACACTATAGTCATAAAACCATTAAAATGGGCAGAAGAGAGTCAGACAAACGTCTGTGTTATCACAGAAAAAATATTTGGATCCTAGCACAGCCCTTACTCTAAGTACTACAGCTTATTTCTGGGAATGAAATAAAAATAGGTTACGGTATAAGTTTCTTTATAAGGGCCCTGTACCTATAAAACCAGTATGACGCTAAATGAAAATTAAGAAATGGTGAAAAACCAAAGCAGTTTCCAGAAAGTGCAGTAGCAGACTTGAAAAAAGGCAGGCCAGCAGGAAAAAAAAAAACCAAACCCCACAAAACTATGCTAAGCTTCCATGGTGATAGAAAATACTGCAGTACTTTCAAAAGCACTGTTTGGTTGGGAAAGCTGGCACTCCTCGGTCTGCAAGGAAATGTGCAAACTGATGAGGCTACTCAGCACAAAGCAAATTATAAAAAAACAACAAGCAAAACAAAGAGAAGCCTACGTAATTTAGTCACTGCTCATTGGCAGCTGGTTTAGATATGCTTCTTTTTCAAATGCCTTTGAGAACCTTGTTAAAATGCACTACTTAAATGCTGGAGGCTTAAAAGGCTTTCCAGTTCCAAGTCCATTTTAAACCCCTAGATAAGAGGCTTTCCCACACCGGGCAAATGAAGTGTGTGTAGGAAGGGAAAAAACGTAACGTTGTTAATAGCTTTACAGATGGTGTATTAAAAGTTAGTTAACATTAGGATTTCAGTCACAATAATTCTAGGAGACAAATTATTAACCTTTTATACAGAGGAGGGAACTGAATACCGTGAAGCTGTGGAATAGCTAAGAGAATTGCTTACAGCCGTAACAGCAGTCAACAGACAGACTTCCTAAAATCCAGCCTTGTATGCTAATTAGGGTATTGGTATAGGCTGTGATCTGAAATACCTTTCAAGAAACAACTGTGTATCTAGAAAAAACAGTATACAATACTAGTTACAAAAAATAGCTTTATAGTGATAAATTAATGGGATTGCCATTAAACATGGAAGCAGTATTGCTTCATGTTTTATTAGCTAGCACAGGAGGAAGCAAGCCTCAGGAGTTTTTATTTCCAACTGCCAGTCTTCCATGTTACTGTGTACAAATCAGCCTGTGGTATCCCAAAATTCCTTCTTGCGAAATGTGAGCGATGTTTAGCAATCCACAGAAGTCATCCAAAGGAGAGGTGACTTGCAGAAATAGGACACTGTACCCCACCACCTGGTGGAAGCCCTACCCTTCCTGATTGCTTTACTCACTAAAGACAACGCAAACACCTCTGATTTAGACATCATTGGTTCCATTTGTACTCACTGGTGAAAGGCTGCCATCGTGTTTTCCAGGTTCTCTCCAGCACCTACAAAAATAAAGAAAATTAAAAGATATACAAAACCATTTGCCTCCCTTCGATTCCATTGGAAATAAATAGAAAATAATTACTTTAAAGATGTACATATTTTGAGGGAATATTTAGAGAAATGAGTATGACGTTAGAGTCAGAAATTCCTGTTGCCACTACCCTACTGGGGAGACCCAAGATTTTCACAAGATAAAACAATAAAAAAAGAAAAAAGGGGAGGGGGAAAAACTGGGGGGATGGGGGTACATAGAAGTCTGTTATCTTGGATTTGTGTAGCACTTTGAATATACAAAACAAAGTGTTTATTTTACCAGAGGTCGGGTGCCCTGTTTTTCCTTAAAGGGGTTGTATGACAGCAGGCTCCACAGGCATAGGAACGGTATATGCAAAATTCCCCTTCGGAGTTAGAGGAGTACAAAGAGGAAAGGTGACAAGAGGGGAAAAAAAACCCCACCAACAGGGAAAAAAACGCCCAAGACTCTCTGAAGCTGATATTCCCTGAACACCTAACCCAGTTGATGCTCAGAGAGGTGACAACCTCTTTTTGCAGTGCAAGGATACTTCCTGAAACAGCACAAATCTGCGAATAAAGGTTTAAGCTGCTGGCAAAGGGAAGTCTTGTACACAAGGAATGAAACACACCAAGTCCAATTCAGAAACAAAAGGACGAGGAAATTGAATTTTCTCTCAGGCAGGAGTAAACTCTGCAACTCTTAAGACAGCACTGAAAATCAGCCTGGTTAGGGACTGGAAAAGGTTGTGCCCCTCCCTCCCTCAGAATACAGGCAATATTATTATACTGAAAACTATAACCACTCCAGGAAGATACATGCACTGATGAGGGTATCTATGCAAACTGTAACTACTCTCTCACAGTGATGAATGACAGACTTTGTAAACAACAATTATAAAAGCTTTAATTAAGGCCTTGCCTATTAAGAAGGCCTTACCAGCACATACTTATCTAAATGTGTGTTTTAGTTACCTAATTAAGCAATGCAATTCTATGCGCACGTAACTAGCAATTTAAAATTGCTGTTACCAAGTTAGCTTGCATGGGGAAGTTTACAGTAAGAAAGACTTAACTTTGAATCATAATGACAAAATCCGCATGGTTTAACACGAACCAATACAGTAAGTCCACAGCAGCGTCTGTGATTAGACATCACCAATATTTTATGGAATTTGATTGCAGAACTAGGAATAGGCTGAGTAGTAAATAGTGACGGAGGGACAGAGGAGAGCATGAGAATCTCGTTGTGTACTTCTAATGATTGCTTAACCGATGGGAAAACTTGCATAGGACCCGGATGATTGGTTATAAGTTAACTGCAATAAAAATCGAGGGTTTAGATAACTTATCAACTGTGGCAATACAGCCCATACTGAAAAAAAAAAACGAGTCAGTCTTCAATTTGTGAACAGAACAACAGTAGCCCAACGTTCCTGGGCAGAAATTTCAAAAAATGAAACTTTGAGTGATCTAACAAGTCACTGGTCAGGGAGGTAGGTGTGGTGACTCAAACCTGTTGGCAACAAAACGCCTGATTTGTAGTGCTTTGGGGAAGTGAGGAAAAGAGTTGTGAGATCAGCTGGAACGGGAACTCGAAATGAGCAACACTGCTTCCACAAACCACGCTCAGAAAAAGGAACTACCAGAAGTGATTTGATGTGCTAAATCATTTTCCCTCCTTGAAAAGGCTGGGCTGACTGAGGTGCTTCTGACATTTCATCTACCTAAATGCACCTCCAGATTCACGTATTTTCCATTTGTGTTGTGAACTGCGTGCATTCCCCATGCAGAAATTACCTTTCCCAGAATACTTTAGCATCCTGTGAGCAAAGGTGGCTACATCCCAACATGACTGCACACTCTAACTTGGAAGCACCGCCATGGGACAAGCGGGAGTCCATGTCAAGCACTGGCTCAAGATGACCCCTAGAAGTGCTGTTGTTTTCCCCCTGCGTAAGCAAAGCATCACGCTTGGAAGAACGTTGCCAGCAGGTCAAGGGACGTGACTGTTGTCCTCTACTCAGCACTGGTGACACCACATCTGGAGTGCCGGGTTCAGTTCTGGGCTCCAAAGTACAAGACAGACATGGATCTACTGGAACAAGGGCTGTGAATATTAAGGGATAAGAGATTCTCGCATACAATGAGAGGCTGAGGGTGCTGGAATTGTTTAGCCTGGAGAAGAGAGGCTCAGGACCATCTTACCAATATGTACAAATACCAGCTGGGAGGGAGTAAAGACTGAGCCAGACTCCTCTCTGGTGCTCAGGGAAAGGACGAGAGGCAGTGGGAACAAACTGAAATACATGAAATTCAATTTATAAGCATAAGAAAACCCCCTTTTTTTATTCTGTGAGTGATGAAACTCTGGAACAGGCTGCCTGGAGAGGTTTTGGAGCCCCCATCCTTGGACGTATTCAAAGCCTAACCAGACAAGGTCCTGAGCAACCTGCTGTGGTTGCCTCTGCTCTGGTCAGAGGAGATGATCTCCAGAGGTCCCTTCCAATCTCAACTATTGGGTGATTCTGTAAGGGTCATCAAGCTACCTTGTCTCAAAGACTGCAATCCAGTCTGTGCAGCTGGCACTGACAGAGGAGTTAACACAGAATATCAGGACTTAATTATTGGTATCAGAAATGACCCATTTTAAAATTAAGCCAAAGTGAAGAAATAATTCAGGGATGTTTCCACTGACGATGAGCTACAAACTGAGATAAGAAAATTCCTGCATGAAGAAAGAAGTGAAATTAAAACCCACAGCCTTCGTGTCCAAGGCTTCATCTCAGAGGAAAAAGCCAAACAAGTTAAGTGTTATCTCGATCTCCAGAGTTAATAGGAGTAATGCAATAGGAAACCTGACACTGAGTGTAAAGCTACATCATGACTAAAGCCCGATGAGAATTTTAAGTCCCACAGGAATTGAAGTTACAAGGTAAATACTACGGAGAGTGAAGTGTAAGCGATCTTCAGTCTCAGAGTACCTGATGAACATACCCGATGAGCAGAACGCTGCCCAGGTGTTGTTTGAGTGTTGCTGTTCTTCTACCATAGGTTCATTTCACAGTATACCTACAGACGCAGAACAGTTCAAAGACTGTGGACTTTGAACGCCTGATGAGTAATCCTCCCATCGAGTAAGGCTTTCCTGTTGTTCTAATGGTGCTTAGTGCAAGGGGCCAAAACCCTTGCACCCTAGGCTTAGGGCTGTGTATCTTAACTAAGGTCATTGCAAAGAAGTGAGAACAAAAGAAGATTAAGGAGATCATACCGAGTTTCAACAAAGTTATCCGCAAGTTTTTAATAGCCTGCAAATTAACAAACAGGTAACAACCAATATCCAACCTTTGTTCGTTGAGTGAAAATACATACCTACCAGGAAACAGCCAATATTCACATTCCAAACCAAAAGGTGAGTTTTATGCTATACTTGAAGACTGTAGCTATAAAGAAACTTCATCTGTCACATAAACTAAATGAAAGAAATTATCTATAAGAGATCAGCTCTAGCTTTTTAGGTTTAATAACTCAAGGCAGCAGCAGTAGTTTAGGGCCATTGGCTAGAACTGTGATCATCAGTACATCAACTGGCACTAGATACAACACTGAGAATTGTTCAAGCCCAGCATCTGAAACAGCTCCCACAGAATTCCAGGAAAAATACTTACTAAAAAACTGACTGTTTTCACGAATTGAACGAGGCAGCAGGGAAAAAAGCACTGAACTGATTTTCACAGAGCAGGAAAATACAATTTGCTGTATTTTTTTCCCTCCCAATGCTTTGGAAAAGGCAGAAGAAACTTTAAAACCCCCTTTTAGCTGTTTTAGATAGAAGCAACCAGCCTACCGGCAAGGCCTTGGCGCAAGGTGTTCGGAGGGGACAGACTCTCAAAAGGGGATGTCGCTGACCCGCCAGCTGTCTCGGACAGCAGCGGGGATGGAGTCGGAGCAAACCGCACTGCTCCCGACACCGGAAGGCGAAGCCAACCAGCAATCCGGGGCAGGACGATTATCTTTTGTCCCTGATGTGAGCAACAGCCAGCCACCTCCCTCATTAGGAAGAGAAATTCCCTAACATCGAGCCATTGGGAAGAAAAAAAATACATACGCTGGAGAGGGAAACCATCGCGATGGGAACCCACGTAAAACAAGCCGATTTCGGCTGACGCGTTTTCAGTTCGGAGATTAATTCAGCTTTGAAATCAAGCACCGGTCAGCAGGTGGCACCTAAAATTAGGTTTAAAGGGAGCCGGCTGGGCGCGATGGGCGCGGCGCGGCAGCCCCTCA